>NC_142369.1:11100000-11215000 GCF_059441005.1 Hippichthys cyanospilos | reverse complement strand
ACAGTTGATGTTTTTTTTTCTTAAAAATAAATAAACAAAGAAATTATAACAACGTAAAAATAATGTTAAAGATGTCAGAATGTTTAGTAGTCTTGTAACATTATGATTTGAAAAAATAAAATGCAAAAAAAAAATCTTTATTCAAGATTTTAAGAGTTTAATGTCATATGCATATTCATACCACACAATGAAATTCTTATTCTGTTCACTTCCCACAAAGGACTACCTTCCACAATCAAGCAAATAATAAGGTAGGCAATAAAACAAACAAACAAAAATGAACCACACATAAATGAATAGACTTACATTCTGACCATGCTGCGGAGTTGATCGAGTGGAAGAAACTGGCATGAACAAACTAGAACAATCTGGCAATATTTTAACATTTTTAGAAAAAAAAGATCATTTTCATTCCATTCAAAATTTAAAAATACAATATGCTGTCTAAAAGAAAAAAAAAGGAAATTCAACACTTTTTTCCTAGTAACAGCTAGCAAGCAATTTAGCAAGCTAGCTTAGCTAGCTGGAATGCTTGGTCGTGTTAGTAGTAGCGTTACATAGTCAGCTAGCTAGCAATTTAGCTACCAATAATAATAATAAGTCCAATATGGCCGAAGGTGGAAAAAGAAATGTTGACCTTTTGCAGTGCCTATGTAACAGCAACGAAACAACTTACAGACATGGAACATTCGTGTTGAATTTTAATTTTTTTCCTACAAATTTTACCAATCGAGTGACTTGCTAACACGCTTGTCAATTGTTTTTGTTGACGTTTGCTGTTGTTTTTCCTTCCCAATGAGTTTAATCGCCCTAGTGCTTGCGGGAATTAGCAAAATCCGTAAGAAACAATCGCGCACAAAAACCCGCACACACAGACTAGTTTGTACGGCAGCACGATGGCGGCACTTCCCGCTGAAAGCAAACGGCGTGCAGAGGAATTAACATTGTAATTAACATCCAATTAGACTTTGATTTGCCAGATAATTATACTGCTGTGTTGATGTTCACATTTGATGAGGTGTGTTAGCCATAATTAGCTGCGGTGGAGGTGTGTGTGTGTGTGTGTGTGTGTGTGTGTGTGTGTGTGTGTGTGTGTGTGTGTGTGTGTTAAACTGTTCAGACACTGAAGAAGAAAGAAGAAAAATTCTGCAGTAGAGTGGTAGTGTTCAAAAAAAGTTTAGCTGATTCAAAGCTAGTTAACTAATTATATATATATATATATATATATATATATATATATATATATATATATATATATATATATATATATATATATATATATATATATATATATACAAGGTTAGCATAATACAGTTTTGTAAGAATTTGTCAGAAAAAAACGTCCAATTTTCATAATATAATTTGCTTTTGCAATTCTTTGTGAAATATTCTGACATTAAACTACGCAACATTTTTTCTGGTAAAAAAAAGAACCTTAATTGAAAATTCCGATTTTACGGGATTTTTTAATTTTCTCCCTCCAAAAATTTCTCAATTTTTTTTTTTTTTTACATACATTTTTTTACCACGTTCTCGTGGTATTTTTTTTTCTAGAGACTTTTTCTTGGGGAAAAAAGAAATATCAAGAAATGTTGAAATCGACAATGTGGTTATTGTGGGTGTGTGTCAAACACCAAACCAACTTTGTGTTATTTCACTTCCCCTTGCACCCACATGACAATTTAGATTAAAAGCATCTTAACCAGCACATTGAATGTGTTTTTTTTAATTGCCTGAGCACATCGAGTATCACCAAAAACGTATGTTGAAATCCGTGTTCTATATTGCCCGTTCTTGTTTGAGCAAGATCGCGAGTGATAACATTCTTGGAATTTCCTGTTTGAAGAACACCTGAGAGGAAAGGTATCCGTTTGAATAGATAACCCGAGGGATGTCACAAATAACATAAAACATGTTTCTTCATGACATGTAACATCATAATAATGAAAACCAGGAACATATACACCGTGAGGCAAATGTGATAACTACTCTTCACCGTGCTGACATGTAAAATTCATTTTTCCCAGCTTCCCTGAAGACGGATGGCGGTAACAAATCCGAGCTTCCCCTGAATGCAACACAACTTAGTAAGTTCGACTTCTCCCAAGTTTTGTTGTGGCCAAACGCCTCTTTTCCTTCAAAATGTCTCCCCTTATTCGCGTTCTTCCTTTAATAATGTGCTTTCTATGCCTAACTTGGAGTTCGTTCGGATGCAATTGAGAAAACTGTGAGTCAACAACGGTGACGTCCTCGCGGTAATTTCCTCTATTTCACATGTCGCCGTTGACATAAATACTGTGATTGGACATGTAATTTGTCATTCCTCGTCGTTGTCTTCTTGCCATAAAAATATTTCGAGACGTTCAAAAATGTCCAAAAAGTTGTCCGGCTTGTCCCAGACGAGCCAAATGTCCCCCGGACTGCGCTGGTGCCGTGTGGCCGCCCTCGGCGCGCTGTTGCTGGGCGTTTTAGCCTCGACGGGCTGGTCCGAGGAAGCATCCTGCCACGGAGCCTACGACCTATACTTCGTCCTCGACAAGTAAGACACACATGCACGCGCTTCATGTCAGCAGAAGTTTCTTGGCAACTAACTAATATCCCAACAGATTACTGTAACAGCACCAGTTGCCATGTAACTTTACTCCAGAGTGGCTGTGGATGGCATAAACATTCTATCGTTTTGTAAAAAGTCCAATATTTTCCTCCCGTTAATTAACAACTCACATGTCCCGAACTAGCTAGCTTTTCTCATTTGACTGTGTTCATATATGTTAAAAGATGATGCTAGTATTGTACATACGCAATGAATGTCCGTTTGAGGGAGGGCTACAATGTTTAAGATTATGTCTAAACTTAGTCCATAGAAATCAGTTGACTGATTTCTAATATATTGCAACAATTCAAGATTTCTAATATGTCACAACAACCCCAAGGTAGTAGACAAGTAGCCCTGAGAGTAGCTTTGTTTCGTATAACCAAGAGTGCACATATTTTCTTGGTGGGTTACTCACATAAACACTAGGATATAATATATTTTTTTCATTAAAAACAGTCTTCCTCAAAGTCCTTCACAGTGTCGCTCCCACATTAGCTGCAATTCACCGTCTATGTGTGCTCACAGCCAGCCAGCCTCCTCGCAAACTTTCCTAAGTCTATCAATTATGGTTTGCGCGGTTCGTTCGGGACCCGGTTTAATTAGTCCTAGGGGGTCAGAGGTTAATTCTCTGTAAAGTGATAACGTAAACGATGTTATTCACGAGAATGATAGGCAGCCCAGTCAGTCAGTCCAAGCAACTTCAGTAAACACACAAATATCCTCAGAATAGGAAGAAATGGGTTGCACAGGCTTAGCTTTATGAAAGGCGAGGGGGAATTATTATATAGAGCTTGCGTTGCTCCTGCAGTTTGTCTTGCCACCAAGTTAGAAGATGATTTGTTATTGCTTCTTGATCAGCTTGTTTGTTAGCCATAATTTGCGCTACATTCCCGTAGTCTCTTCGTGCTTCTCAAATAAAGGATGTCTGAAAATGTTCGACCCTGTATCTAGTGCACTGTTTTTGCCTGCGAGAAGAGAACTGGAGTGCTAAATATTGCGCCACATTTAAGTGTGCGTTAAAGCCGCGGCACATCTTGGAGCCACTTATCAAAAAGAAAAAAAGTTTAGCTCAGACTCTGTTTTTGTCATGAATGAAAGTTAGGAAGGGCACCCAAATGCACCAAGTGAAGCACGCAATGTTACGCACCAGTGATTTCTATTGCGCATGCATACCTGCGTACCAGTTATGTGCATCCCTGTGCATAACATCATTCACACTGCCTTGGTACCGTGGGGTATTTGGACACCCCATTGTTTGCTTGAAATGTTCTAATTTCTGCATTCCAATTATTGTCTCTTACTAGGTACTTTCTTAACTCATTAAACCAGTTGTGTAATTAATCTTTTTGTACTGGGGTGTGCAGATATCCCACATAGCATTTTTTAAAATCCCACATGACTGACGCAGGGTTAAACTGTGACCCTGACACTGACTGACGATATGGCTGTTAGATCTCAAAGCAAGCCTGTCCCAAACAAACTAGTGTAAGAAAAAAAAATGCCCTTACACGAACTTCACTGATTGTGTTGCAACATGTACTACTGCAAATTTTCTTTTATGATCATAACATTTTCTATTGCAGGTTTATCTTTCTTGCATTTCAGAATGGTCATAAAATAGCAAATTTATTTAATTACAACTGCTACTAATTGGATGGAATATCTATTGCTGGCTTACTTTAGCTTTAAAAAAATCATCAGATGGACCAAACAAAAGATTTTTTGATTTTTTTTTTCAAAATAAACTTAAAAAAAGGAACAAAAACAAAAAAGTTCGATCCCAACTTTCGGTTTTGCTTACTGCACTGCTTCTCAATTATATCTTGCCAAGACCCTCCGAAGAAAGAGAAACCTTTTCACCCCCCTACCCCAACTCGATTCGCTGACTATAAATAAGATTATTGTCTATAAAAATTGAAACCTTTATCCTATTTAGCATTAACAAAAGAAAAAAGAAAAATTTAAATTGACTTTTAACAACTGTTAATTATTTTTTTTTCAGCGTTTATACAGGTTACAGCTTAGTCTAAAACTGAGGAAAAATAACCAAGTGCATTAAATTGCCTGGAAAAAAAAAAGAGATAAATTCTTATTTGATTGCAATTATGCTTCACATGACAAAAGCAAAGCCTTTTCCCTGGGATCATCTTCACAAAATTAAAGAGGAAGTCAACGCATTGGCATTATGATTCATAACTGTATTTTTGGAATATGAATCAACAAAATCCACCCATTTTAGCTCATCTGAGGGGCAGCCATTTTGCCATATGTTGTTTGAAAATGATCACTGTTATTATCACAGTTGCGCAGTTTTCAGGTTATAACAACCAATCATAGCAGCTGTTTTTCTGGGTTTCATCATGTGACATTCACAATCTGAACTGCGATTGGCCCTGAACTCTGAGCAACTGTGATGTCATTTTCATTTGAATAAGTGCCTCTCGGATACCACTATAGTATTATTCTAAGGTCAATCATCGTATACGTCAAAAATAAATGTCTTTTTACACAATTTTTGTTCTTGTGTTAAAATTTTATGGACGAGAGATGTTACTATGTTTGGTGCGTACTCATAGAGAAAGTGATCACTCTGCTACTAGTATTCATTTATTTTTTGTGTTGTTTTTTCTCTAAAAATGTGTTCTTCTGGCTTTGTTACTTTAAAGGAGTGACACACAAAGTCATGTGTAATTAATTATTAGTCACTGGACACAGTAACTTTGTGAGGTTTAAAGAAAAAAACTTGGCACGTCTTCGGCATTCCGGGTGGAACTGCTAGCTGTCGTCTGTCCACAAGGCGATGTGCATGGACACTGGGGTCTGCTTCGCTTTGGTCCACATGTTTCTGCTGTAAGTTTTCAAAATAAGTTCAAGCACCGGCTCGGTGGCGGTGAAGCAATTGCAGGAAAGAGGCGTTACATCATCAGGCAAAAAAAAAAAGGCTCAACTTCCTGTTTAAGAACTTGACGCGTTTCTTTGATTTAATTTCATTGCAATCACTCCTTTAAGACTCCTCAGAGTTGCTTCTGTTCAACTTTTTTTTTTTTTTTTGCCACCACCCTGCCTTTCCATGAAATGACAGAAGGCTGACACCATTGCTGGGGATTTTGGTCAGCGCATTTCATCAGAGACACAAATTAGGGTTTGGTTCTTGGTGTGGCCGGACATTTGCAAAACATCTTTTCTCCCTAATGTACAGGTATTTTATTTAATATGTGAACAATATGATTTTTGTAAAATGCATAGTTTATTTCCCTTCACAATTTACATTTTGTTGTTCATTGGGTGTAGGTCTTCTCAAAGAAAAAGGAGACTTTTATGGAAAATGCCAAACGTCCTCCTTGAAAACAAACCTGGACTTCATTAACAAAACATTGAATGTTTTTTTTTCTGAAAAATAGAGAATTGATTTTATGCTTTTTTTTTTTAAATAACGTTTTCCGCAAAATTGCAAATTGAATTAAGTTTCAAGAGGAAAATAAAATCCATTCATTCATCATCTCAGCCACTTATCCTCGACAAGGCTTGCTGGAGCCTATCACAGGTGTCAATGAGCAGTGGGAGGCAGTACACCCTGAACCGGTTGTCAGACAGTCAAAGGGAGAAATCAAATATTTTATTCATATTATATTAAATTTTATTATGAGATTTTGTCCTCCAGATGTTTCTTAAAATGATGCTTTTCTCGTGGAAAAAAAAATCAGTTAAAAAAAAATCTGTGTTAATCCAGCTTCAGCAATAAAAGCTTCTGTAATAATATATGTTTTTGTCTGGCTGAGCATTTTTTTTTTAAATAAATGGATACATAAAATTGCAACTTTTCTTGCAAGAAGAAAACTTTTTCTTTCACTGAAAAGTACCAAAACATTCCTAGATTTGAACTTTTTTTTTCAATTTTTATCAATTGAAATGTGTAGAAAAGGGTTTAGCTTTTTCTCAATTTCTGTCTTGACAAAGTATGACCTCTTATGTCTTTATTCTTAGAAGATATTGTTTTCACAGTTTTTTAAAAATTAAATTACACATCTTCCAACATTTTTTTAAGAAATATTACAAACTTTGCTATGATTTATTTTATTTTCATGGGGAATTTTTTTTCCCTTAAAGGGACACTGTAAGATTTAGACTATTTTTCATTAAAAAGGAATAAATTAAATGATTGTTAATTTCAAAAACCTGCAAATAAATGTGTTCTGAATGACCAACAGTATGTTTTGAATATAATCGTAGGTCTAGTTATCATTAAATTAAAATTAAATTAAATATTGCATGGGGGTGGCATTTCTCCGGAGGCTGCCATATTTGTTATACCTACGGACAATTGTAAATGCAGCACCTCCTGCTGTCCGTAATGAAAAACTCTTAAATCTTATACAGTGTCCCTTTTAAAAAAAAAAACAATAAAAATGACTGTTCCCTTAAGGGTCCCTTCACCAAAATATACCATTATGGTAAGTGTAAAGCCACTTTTTTAAGTGGATTTCAGCCTCATTCTGTCAGTCTCCTTTACTGTTTCTTGTATTTGGGATTCTACCATTAGCATGCAACCAAATGAGCTTCTGCATGTTTATCTGCTTTCAGGTCGGGAAGTGTCTCTGCCGACTGGTTTGAGATCTACTCCTTTGTCAGGAATCTCACCGACAGATTTGTCAGGTGAGTGACGGCCATGCTAGTGTTGATTATGACTTTTGTCTCTTTTCATTCAACTTTCTTCTCAAAAATTTCTTTTAAAATGCCTCATTTGACGACAAATATGACTTATAAAAAAATTGCACCGTTTTTCTTCTTGAAGAATTGTTGAAAAAATTCACCTTCAAGTTTTCTCTTTTTTTTTAAATTCAACACAATTCCTGAAAAAAACAAACAAACAAACTATATAGTATTCATATTACTGTATACTATTAAAAAAAAAAAAGATTCTTTCCTCCCCTGAAATATATCAGACTTGATGGTTAGTTTTGTGCTTTTACATAACGTCTTGTTGATAATGCTAACTACACAATTGAAGACTGGGCAAACTGACACTTTTGTTGTCGCTTGGAACTCAGTCACATTTTCGCACGTTCGCCGGCTTCTGAAAAATGCTCACGACTCCGCTCCTGACTTACGGAGGACGAGGCCGCGCGTCCTCTTCAGACCAAAAAATTGTCCGTCTCCGAAGTGTTAGCGCCGCCGCCGGCTGCCAGCTCAGCTACAGGACAGACGGCGGAGGCCCCGCCAGAAGCTCCGTTCGCTCGCTCGCTTCGCCCGTTCGCCTGCCTGAAGAAAATAGCAAAGGCAGCAGGTGGGAGTGGGTGGCGGAGTCGGCCGCTCTTCTGGGCTGCGAGAACGGCCATTTGCCATGGGAGTGGCCGCCACACGTACACCCCCTGCCGATCCCTCCCGCCCCACACTCCTGACTTCCACCATATCGTCTCTGATGAACGGATAATGCACAATAGGAACCCTTGTCGGACAAAAACGCCACTTTTCTCCGTTTTCTTATCCGAAAATCTACTGAATTGATTTCTGCTATATTTAACTTAATTTTTTTTTCTTTAATCCTTTTTTTTTTTTTTTTTTTTTACTTCATTCACAATTTTTTACTCTCAAAAATCTTTTTTTTCTTTCTCTTTTTTTGGAGAATTTTTGTCTTTTAAATCCAGTTTTCCACATAAAACAATGTCTCTATTTCTTGTAAGTGATATCCACATTTTTTTTTATCTTCAAGACATATCGTATTAATGTCTACTCTTGTAAGGTTGCAAAATATCTCTTGGAAAAAAGTATCTTTTTTTTTTTAAATAATTCCTGCAAGACTGGCTTACTTTGGTGAACATATGACTTTCTGGTAAAGATTCAATATCTTTCTCAATTTTCATTTTTAACAAAAGAAATGAATGTCTCTTGGGATTATTCAGTTTTATAACAACAAAAAACAACTTTAACTTTTTTTCTTCACAAAAATACCACTTTTCTCTAAAGAAAAATGTGAATCTTTTTCAAAAATTCCAATAGATATTTTCGCAAAATGTATTTTCTCCTCTTTGTCTCAAAAACATCTATCAATTTGTATAACATATAATCATATGTACTTAAAAAGATGAAAATAATGAGTTATTACTTGTAACTTTTTATGTTGTAATGTGAAACGTATCACGTTATAAAATTATATAACAATAAATCAATGGTTACATTGTGAAATGTATTATGTTAAAACGTGAAGCTTTTAAAATGGGATTTATATCAAACATAAAACTCAACATGTTATAAAAAGAAGCTAATCACGCTGTAACATAGGATTTTTCACATTATAATGTGAAACTTATCATGTTTTAAGGCGAAGCTTATCACCCTATAACATGGAATTTAACTCTTAATGTACGGTTAAAATACGGTTTTGTGGTAAACCCATTCATTTTGGATCAAATCCTGTTCAACATCTGAAGAAACCGTTTTAAATCGGTACTTTTCCAGCACTTTTCTTCTGCGCTCTCCCCGAAAGTGCCCGTCTTTATGTTATTGCCAAAAACCTTAAAGCCAATCAGCCCCCCCGCCCCCCTACATCATAACATACACAACATACAGAAAGACGGCCGGAAGGCGGCGAGTACAATCTGTTGAAGATTCTCGCACACCGGGAACGCTTCTGTTCCACCGTGTGTGGCTAATGGCTACGCTACGTCTGACCAATCCTGAAAGGAAGTCATCCAACTCCCCCCGCTGCGTGTATTGGCGTCAACGTAATATATACTATCGCCGACGTCATTTCGTTGATGTATACTGTGTCCGTTTTGTGGAATTAATTTGCCAAGTTACAGTACATTGGATAAAGGCCGTGAGCAACATGACACCAAATTCGAAGTGTTTCTTCTCACATGCTCAGTTCTTGTCTTGTCTTTCTCTTTACGCCCAATATGTTCCCTGTTACAATGCAAGAGCAATTTAGGACAAAGGAACATCAAATAAAGGTGACATTCAAGGAAATGTATAAAATAAAAAAAAGGAACTGCGTTCTTCCTAAATCTGTCCCTCAAAAACCTTTGAAATGTGAAATCAATAATCATTTTATACGTATGTGATTGTTTTTTGGAGGAACATGTTTTTTCTTTAAAACAAAAATAACGTTTTTTTTTCTTTTCTTATTTCTTCAAGTTCTAATGTCGTAAAAAGTTATTTTTAAAAACCAGAAACATAGTCATCATATTTTTTTGGGAGGGTATCATTTCTTTTCACAAATTGTTATTTTTGTAATTTTTTTTACATTATCTTTCTAAATTAATCGTGTTATAGCATTTTTTTTCTAGAAAAAAAAAGTCGTTGCCTAAAGAAGAATTATGTTCTTAGGAGATAAATCTCATTAGTCACATGATACTTTATTATTGTATTTTTAAATCAATCATAATAAAGATTTTCGATAGGTCCTTATGTATATACGTGTGATATTTCAAAATAAAGGCCTTGTTTATCCTTTCGCATGACACCGGTAATCCTTAAATGCCGCTTTTTAACAGCCGAACAGCAATAATATTTTGGTCTTATGATGGCTGATGAAAAATTAGATATTAAAAACAAACAAATATTTCCAAACTTAAAATGGAAGAAGTTTAAAAAGTATAATTGTGCCAAATATCAGTAGCTTATGCTCCGACAAAGGCCTGTGGGAATGCTGCAAGTTGGCCGCGGTGCTTTGCAACTTCGCGCCCAGCAAAGCAAAAGTGTCACATTTTGTCTTTCCACCCAATATGTCCTCATTTGCAATTCCCTTTTACACTTTGAACACAAAGGAACAAAACATACAAATTAGACCATTCTTTACAACATTTCCAAAATGATGGTTATTTTTTTTTTTAAGAGTTAAAGAGTTAAAATGACCGTTTAAAGCTGCCTCTCTGTTCCCTTAAAAGTTTAAACTTTCCAATAACTTTGTAGTGTTTTTTATTTTTTCACGCCAAACAAAAATAGTAATGACTCAAGGAGCATGACATTTATTTAAAAATAACAAATACTTTAATATTATATTGAGGCCAACGTCGTCCTGTTTTTTACATTTACACATGACCCCCCCCCCCAAAAAAAACAACATTTCTCATATCTTGCAAGCCTAACCCATGTTCAGTATTTTGTCCAATTCTTTACGTCAAAGGTATTTCACAAAGGAATAGCATTGAACGAAAAGATAATATTGAAATTTCACTGAAATGGTGACAACATGTCAAATTTCAACATGGCACAACCTCTTAGTTATCACACTTCCAGGAGTATGCAACTTCTTGCCTAAAATACTACAAGAATAATAAAGATGAAAATAACCAAAACATGGTCAACTTACTGCACAAAGGTTAAACCTGTGGAAAAATCTGTATTCAACAACAAAAAATACTTTTAAAACATCAAAATTAATGATTAATTAAAAAAAATACCTTTATACTAACAGACAATGTGATCCTTTAAAAAAAAAATATAATATATATATATATATATATATATATATATATATATATATATATATATATATATACATACACACACAATATTTAAAATATTGTATAAAATGATATTACTGTTTAATGTGCTTAATGTATGCTTTGTACACTTTAGCAGTCATTATACTGAATACATCAATTCTATTTAGTTTCTACTAGCTTCAGATATGAAGAGCATCATTGGTATATTTAAAGTCTACAAACAAAAATAAATAATTTTTCCCCATATATGTAAAGTCATATTCGATGGCGGAAAAGGTGTTGGAACAACTTAAGCTGTGTGATCTGAATTTGGCAAAAACCAAGATCCTATTTCCAAATGGAACAGGCTGTCACTTTCCAACGTGAGAACGCCCTTTAAAAAGTGGTCAAATCGATGTAAAAATTTAACATGTAAGTATATACGTATACGTATATTGGACTTCTCAAAGCTCATAACATTGAGGTTTAAATGTGTACCGTTGAGTCATCAAATGCGGCTAGCGTTGTCCGGCGTGACGTTAAAAGTGTCAGGTACATATTTGTGTCCATATTTCTGCCCTGCAGGACATGACTCACATCACAGCAACAGCATGTTAGCTGTGACTTCCTTCAGGCTGACAGAAACTGCGTTTTATTAAAAAAAAAACTAGCTAAATTTAGTACTCTGCTTACTTACATCTTGTTTTGAAAATCTATTAGATACATAGTTAGGTTACACTCAAGGTTCAATCATTTGGCCTAGCCATTGCACTACCTTGTAATAATCATAATAATATAATATTAATAATCTCAAAGAACTATAACCAAGGTTGTACCTCCCTCTGTGGCAGTTGTACATGTAACAGCTTTTAACCACATAATAAATATATATTGTAGTTCACACCAAGAAAAATTTCTTCTCCCTACAAGAAATTTTGCCCAACTGTAACTGCTGTCATAAACTGAAATTTGTTTGTAAATTTCCCCCCTTTCAGTCCCAGGATGAGGGTTTCTTTCATCGTATTCTCAGCCCAAGCTCACGTCCTTCTCCCGCTGACTGGGAATCGGTAAGTTATTGTTTTATTGCTAGTGTGTTAATTTTTCAAGCTTTAAACATTTTAAACACAGTTTTTACACAAAGTTCTGTTAGAAAATTGTGGCATATTAGCAGGAGCTAAAAACATAGTTTTGTGTTACATCTTACAAGGTACGAGATCGAAGAAGGACTGGAGAAGCTGCGTGCAGTCAATCCAGCCGGCGAGACCTACATGCATGAGGGCATCAAAAAAGTGAGCCCGCTGTTTTGCACGGAGCTGCAAGATATGAACTTGATGGGGGTTTTCTTTTTTTTTTAGGCCACGGATCAAATCCAGAAGCAAACCCTCAAGTCGTCCAGCATCATCCTGGCGCTGACTGATGGGAAGTTGGAAGTTTTTGTCCATGAACTCACAGTCAAAGAGGTCCATCCATTGTCCTTTTCTTTTTCCTGGCTTATAATTTGCTGCTTTGAAATGTTTTGTTTATTTTTATGTTTGCACGGTTACTTTAGGCGGAGCAAGCACGGAAGTATGGTGCTCGTGTCTATTGTGTGGGAATCAAGGACTTTGATGAGCAGCAGGTGAGAGGGCACCTAGCTCAATGCTAACATAAATTACACAAAGCCATAGACGGTGCTAAGAGGTATTAGCATTGATGTCATAGTTATTCTGAACCTTCAAATATCTGTTACTTTAGACACACGCAACAGCAACAGTTTACTCAGTGGGCTTGCCTCTCGACATCAAAACAAAATGGGCACTTTTGGCTCAGAACCAGCACTGGCACCAGCCCTGTGTGAAAAGGGCCATAAAGGACCCTCTAGTGAGTTTCATCCCTTGCCGCTTGAATGGCCTCCCTGACCCACTTTCACGCACCCCGCCCCGGTTTAAATGGACTAAAATTACAGGATGTCACGTGAAATCATTAAGGCTTGCTTTTGTTGAGTCCCAATGCGAAATCGCACACAAAATGAGCAAGATCATGGTTTTTTCACTCATCAGGTCAGGCGTTGCCTTCATCAAAATTCTAGATTTCTCGCGCTACAAGTGAGCAATTTTTCAAAATGCTCATTTTGTTTGCTGATGTTCCCTACTACTTTTTTTTCCAGGCTGATGCCAATGTGAATACTCAACTCTTGAGTCATCACTGATATGATAACAAGTATCAAACTGATTGACTGACCAATTGCTTGCATGCCTGCCCATTTACCAACCTACTCAGGTTGATATTACAGTGATACGCTATTCCCTGGTGTCTAAATATAGAAAACTCCAAGAGAAGTGAGAAGTGGTTCAGGAAAGAAAAAGAAAATGTTACGACATAAATAACATACTATCTTTTTCCAGACCTACCCACCCATGAAATTCCCAGTTTACCCACCTACCTACATACATTTTTACCTACCTACAAATACATTTTTACCTATTGACCTACTACTTAAAAATATATTTTTACCTACCTACCTCCCTAATAATACTTTTCTACCTACCTCCCTAATAATACTTTTCTACCTACCTACCTACCTACCTACCTACCTACCTACCAACCTACCAACCTACTGATCGACTCAAACCTAATCCAATATTTTCTTTATGCTGACTGGGCCCAAACATCAAATCAGCACATTGTTCTGCTCGCCTTCATTCGAATACATTAATTCAATGATTCACTCAGTGGCAGTAGATTTAGAAAGTACCAAACCCTGCTGGCCACATTTGGCCCACGTCAGGCCTCCAATGCGGCGTCCTGTCCAAACCTCCGTAACCATGACGACCACTGGTAACCATCCGGTGCCTGTTAAGTCCCAAACAAAGGCAACATTAGTCTCCCTTTGCGCTACTGTCAAGCGTTTGCCACAGTTGGGCCATCTGCTCCATCGCCTGTCGTTTGCCCGCTCCAAAGCGAAGGCTCAGTCCATACTGGACCTTCTCAAACCTTTTCTCAATTTTTGCGCGCAGCTCGCGGACATCGCAGACACCAGGGACCAGGTGTTTCCTGTCAAAGATGGCTTCCACGCGCTGAAAGGCATCGTCAATTCCGTAAGTGGGTCTTTCTTCTGCTTCTTTTTCTATTCGGCATTTGATTTAAAAGTCGGAAACAGCTCATTTCCTGTGCCGATGTGACCCATGTTGTTAAAGGAAAAGCCTGTGTCAGGCGTCAAACACAGTTCATCTAGCTGTGTGTGTGTGAGAATTTAAGAGGTGTGGCAGCATTTCAGTTGTGAACGTATGTGTGTTGTAGTAGCTTGTGGTTGTGTGAGCTTTCAGTATTGTTTATAAGTGTTCAAGTATTGTGTGCGTGTGTTTGTGTGTGTGTGTGTGTGTGTGAGAGAGAGAGAGACAGGTTTCAGTAGTGTGTGAGATGACAGTAGTGTTTGTATCATTTATCATTTATGATTGAGGGAATTTTAGCACTATGTGAGAGCTTTTAATTGTGGGTGTAATAATATTAGAAGAGTGTGATATACATTTTGATATTGCGCGGAAGGGTTTCAGTTGTGTTTGTGTAATCAAATCATATTTCAGTCATGTGTGAACCCTTTTAAGCAGTATACAAGAGCAACTATTTTTTTAGTTGTGGGTAAGATTGTATCAGTAGCATGTGAGAATATTACCGTGTGGATAAGGCTGTGAGTGTTTAAGACTGAATTACAATTTTTCAGTACTGTGTGACAGGGTTTCAGCAGTGTTGTGTAGTTATTGTGAATGTCTAAATCTTGCTTGTGTGGGTGTTTTTGTAATATTTGCGTGATTTTTTTTTTCAGTATTTAATGTGAGAGCATTCCAGCACTAGTGTTGGAACAAATGATGTTTCTGCTGTTCATGTGAGAGTATTTGACTAGTGCATGGTTAATTTTCCTGTAGTATGTCTGAGAGTATTTCAGTAATGTAGAAAGAAATATTTTTTTTGCAGAGAGGGTGTTGTAGTATGAGTTTGAGCAAATTGTTCTTCAGGATTTTGTGTGGGATGTTTTTAGTAGTGTGTGTGGGAATAATCTCTATTTTACGCGCGTGCGTGTGTGAGTTTGTGTGAGCAAATTGGGAGACAATAAAATACAGGCCACAGTTGTATTTGGGGCCTGCACAATTTGCTGTGCAGGCATGCATGCACGCACACACACACATGGAGTTGATGTTGAAGGCGAGGCCAGAAGGAACATCTGCTGGAGATGTTGCAGCTGTGTTTAGGCAAACACCGAGAGCTCTGCCACGTGTGCAGCCAGGAAGCATGCAAGGCCAAAATGGATGTTTTTATTGTTGTTAATGCAATCTGTCCACCTTTCATTTGACCGGATTTCCAAACTATTTTCCCCACAGGAAGTTATCATTTGATTTGGACTAAAACTGCAAAGAAAACACAGAAAATTTCAGCCAGACCAAAAAAAAAAAAGTTTAAAATGAAGTTTATTAGACATATTCACAAAAACTGTTGCGATTGTAATGCTAGAGTCAGGCAAAGTGGCGAGACATGACATTTGTTTTGTCAATTGTAAATGTTATTGTTTTAATATAAAATAATACAATGCAATTTCAAAAGCTGAGGGTTTTGTGGCATGTTTAGGAAATGCCAGGTCACTGTGATATTTAGGAAAGGGGGATTATTAATATTTTTAGAAAAAATGGGTTGCTGATAAATTTAGTTGAGGGGTGATTGCTGGTATATCTGGTGTTTTTGGAGAAATTTAGCAATAAGAGATTTGTGTTTACCAAGCGAGATTGTTGAAAAGGCTTGTGAAAGGGAACTACTGGTATGTTGGCATTCTAGTATATATAGAAAAGGGTGGGGGGTTTGAAAATCATAGGTTGCTGGTTAATTTATGAAAGGAGGAAGTTACTGATAAGATTATGAAAGGATGGAGTTGCTCGCATGTTTATGAAAACAAACTGATGAATGTAACAGTGAGATTGCTGGCATGTTGAGTAAAGTGGATTAGGAATGGGGTGATTGCTGGTATGTTAAGGAAAATGGGGTAGCTGCTAACTATTCCTGACAAATGACGGCAAACAAGGCCGACATCTTTTGTCTTTATCTCCACTCTGTGAAGGAAGTCATTATGTGTGAATAAATGCCTCACTTCCTTTTTCCTGCAGCCTCCTCCTAGTCGCCTCTTTTTTTTAATGCTTCCATATCCCACTGTCACATTTATTTGCCACACTTGGCAGTAAATACTTGCCACTCGTCAGATAGAAGCCGCGAGCAACCTGTGCTGAAAGGTCCGATCGCGCGCCCCTGCGCTCCTCTGCCTTAATATGCTTTTTTTGAACCACACACCATTTGCATACTTTGTCCTTTGTTGATTTATTGAATGGCGACAGTGGGACCCTCACAAGCCTCTTTATATGTTAATGCCGCATCCGCAGCGTTTTCAATACCGGCGGCTGATGTAATCGCCTCGCATAATTTTCCCATAAAACCTGGCATAGAACCCCGAATCGGACCCGGGACGTTTCTCAGGTGTTGCGCCTTAATCTGTTTTCCAAAGCTGACATGGTTGATAACCAAGCACGAACATGATGATAACGTGTTGCCGGCATTATTCACTGTGTGCAGATTTTGAAGAGGTCCTGTACGGAGATCCTGAGTGTTGAGCCCTCCAGTGTCTGTGTCAATGGTGAGTGGATTTTAACCCAGTAAGTTCAGGCTTAAGTAGAATGCTTGTAGGTTTCGTAAAGGGGAGATTGCTGCTGCGTTTAGGCAAAGGGGAAAATACTGGCAAGTATGCTAGTATGTTTAGGAACATTGTTACGTTTAAGATTAGTGAGATGGCTGGTAAATTGAGGAAAAGTAACATTTGTTTGCATGTTTAAACTAATGGTCACTGGTACATTTAGTTAAATACGGATTCCTGGTAAGTTTCAAAAATTGCTGGAAGTTTGCAAATTTACAGAAGTAGTAGAAAGTAGCAGTAGAAAGTGTGGACTGTCAGTCTTTAAAGAAAAGGAGAGATTGTTGTTAAGTTTAGAAAATGAAGCATCTTTAAGGAAATGCAGTTTGCTAGTATGTACAGGAAAAGGGGATATTTGTTGTTAAATATAGGACAAGTGGGGCAAATGGCACATTTACAATAAGAAGCCTGGATTAATCTTTTGTTTTTCAGAGAAGAGCTTGCGAGTAAGTGTAGGAATGTGGTCAGTGCAGCCTTAAAAAATCGGAAACGTTACACCCATTAAAGGTGTATTATTTAAAGTCATTTTTGAAATGATAATAAAAAAAACCAGCCTCTAACTCCCGTTTGGCAGATGGATGGAAATGAGGTCGACATCGATAACAACACGATACACAAAAATACGTCAATGACCTTTCCCCAAAATTGGTTTGTCATTTTGGTCTGAAGGGGGTATTCTGGGCTATTTTAGAACTTTTACTTTGATGAAATGAGGAAATTTGCCCTAATGCTTGTAAAATCTCTAAAATCTTCCTACCACAGAGACGTTTGACATTGTACTGCGTGGGAATGGATTTGCACTGGGCCGTAGCAGTGAGAGCGTGGTGTGCAGCTTCATTGTAGACCAACAAACCTTCAGTAAGTATCTCCACTATACCGTGTACCATGTTTGTATGGAGCAATAACAGCACAGCATGCTTGGGCCCGACCGATTCCAATATTTGTTAGCTAAATTTCCAATTACCCAGCAGCCGGCCAGTGAATCAAACCATATAATGAATACATACAAGATTTTCGTTTGTTTGTTTCAGTTATTTTTTATCATTGTCCTATGTTGAGAAGTCTTAATGTTTGAGAGACAAATTGATTTAAAAAAAAAATAAAATTTGAAAAAAGCTTCTATTGTCTTATTATATTGTATGGCCAATAAATCTGTCGACCATTACCACACCATACCAAAACAACTTGATTTAAAAGCACTACACAGTAAATAGCAACGTGCTGTCCATCATGGAAGAGTAAAATCAAAATAAATCGATGTGCTAAAGTACAATGTGTAGTGTCTGCAGGTCGTCGTGATTCTTATTTTGAGCTGCAATCTGTTTCCGCCACGTTTGGCTCATCTTCTCAAGAGCTCATTTGGTGTGTGCCAATGCCAACAAGTTATTTTCTGAGGCTTGACTGAAATACTTGTGCAGCATATTTTCTCTGCTTTTCTTCTTCTTTTTTTTTTTTTTTTTTTTAAATTCAACTTGTAAGCAGATGTCCTCGTGCGTGTCCTTTCTCAGTTTCCTCGCCCACTCTGGGGAAGGCCCGCCATTCCCTCCTATTTTTTTGGCTCCCCGCATGTGTTTCTGACGACCTTTTTGACGGCAGGGGCCACATTTTTAATTACGGACGGTGGTAGAGCGGGGATGGGGGTGGCATCTCGACGGCTCTCAAACACGCGCCACATATGCCGGGCAGATGCCACCGTCTTGTCTATCACCCTGGCAGTTGCAGGGCCAAACAAAGGACTTAAGTGGTCGGAGACTCAAATACATGCACACACTCACACTCACGCATGCACACACAAACACACATGCACACACAAACACATATTAACAGCGATTAAGTTAGTGTAATGTCTTGTGCGCAAGAAAAACAGTGACCTACATTGCTAGTTCACCCAAACAAAGCAGAAACTCATTCAAATAGAGCATACAACAATACTCACAACTTTGACGACGGGGATGGGGGTGTACCGATACCAGATATTGGCCTTAACTTAAGGTATGGGTCTGAGTCTGTCTGGCAATGAGTAATTTGTCCACGACAGTAGTTGTTGCTAAACTATAGGCTTCATGTATGTTCTTTGTTCCCTCTCCAGATCACAAGCCAAGCGTTGTGCGCAACGACTACCTGCTCTGTCCTGCACCCAAGCTTTATGACGTTGGACAGTAAGTACACAGCCATGACGCTCCTATAAGTCATCTTTGTATTTGTCCGCATGTAGTTGCCCTACTTAGCAACCTTCTGCGCACATGCGCAGCAGATCATGCAGGTTTTGCAATCAGTGCATAGAAAACCCTTGCAAGAAGCCATAGCTGCCATCACTTAAGCCCATCGTTTGACTTTACTTCTACTTTACTGCAATTTTCTAATAGATTTTAACAGTAAAATTGACAAAACAATATGTTTGATGACGCGGATCCAACGCAGTGGTACACGTCTGACATAATACACACTGTTCCAATTTAGCACATTTCTCTTCCTTGTAATCTGTGCTACCAAATACATGCACTTCTACGACCTGTATACTTCAATGATGAAGGGAGGAAACTCTTTTTTTTGTGGCGGTGTGGTTCCGTTCTTTGGTAATAATCCCCAAACCCTCAATAGCACACATTTGACCGCAATCCAATCAAACATGTATGAATGTCAGCAGGAAGGTCTGATGCGGTAGAGGGTATATGACATACTGAAGTATCATATTTCCACACTAATCCTCTGATCTAGAAGGCATCTGATTTTTCTCAAAGAAATGATTGGATAAAGGGGATTTATAGCAGCCGTGTTATTTGTTTTTGTCTCGAGAACACACATTACCTTCTTAATAGGAATCTGTTTATGTAGTATTTGATCTGAACAGAACCAAAACAATTTTATTGTCTTACTGTGCAAGTCTACATTGAAATTAACCACGCCTGATCGAATGCATGCAATTTGTTTGGATTATTATGAGTGTGTATTATGATTTATGACATGGTCATCATTTATATTTTCTAAGATACATTTTTATTATAAGATGTATAAAATAAAACAAATGAATGATAAAAAATAATCGAAAGTAACTCATGAAACTATTGACTCATTTTATTGATTCAAATACAGAAAATAAAAATCACGCATGAATAAATTTTTACTGGCTCAAGTTGGCCGTGCACATTGGGTAAGCACACATTTAAAAGCCTCGTTGACAGTTGACGCAGCGGGCCAATAAAGTAGCAACGAACATCTGCCGCCAACACATGCATGTGCCGCGCGTGTCCGCTTCTCCTCACTACTTTGCCAAGGATGCTCTAAACCTTTTTTTTTTTTTTTTTTCCTGGAGCGCCGACATCTGTAAAGCTGTACTTTCCCGCCACGCCGCTGCCCGCCGCTTAATTAACGCTCGCTGGCCCCATTAAGGTGCTAACTAGTAAGGGGGGCTAGCACTAAACACATCTGCTGGTGGGGCTTGAAAAAGGTTGGGAGACAGATGCCATCTTTTTTTCCACACTTGCATTTTCTGCATTAGCTTGTTAGCACCGCAGATGCTAACTATGGACATACAACCACATAGCCTTATCCACATGTGAATTTCAGAGACGAATGCAAGCCACCAAGTTCCAATAAACACAAACAAATGATTATGCAGGAAGATTTATAAGTGGACAGCTGCACTGTAGCTTTATCTCAAGCCAAATGATTATATTGTACAGGGGATTGCATATCTTAATCCAAAATCAAATGAATACTATAATTCTCCAAATAAAGATGCACTTTGTTTTCAGCCAAAATTGAAGGCCAAAAGTATCCTATCAACAGTAACTTAAGATTGATCCGTAAGTGACATTAGGCAAAGTTTTGACACGGATATGCATTCTTATATTGGCCGTATACTTACAATAATTATCATGGGACAATCTAGAAGGCAGACGTCATTTGGTTTAAGCAGCCATTGTTGTTGCAGCTAACAGCAGCTTGCGTTTCCTGAGTTTGCCACGGCATTATTTTAAATAAAAGAAGCAAGCAGACTGAACTAACGTGCGAGTCCATCCTTTCTCGAACACAGGAATATTACTAAAAGGGAGACACTCATGTAAAGTTTATGTTAAGCCAAAGGTTAAGCCAAATGACGATGCAGCTAAACAACCTAGTTGCCCCCCCCCCCCCCCCGCTCTTTCAATAATTCACCACCCCGACAGTCTTGGTAGCAGGAACGTCCTGCCTGCCGCCCGTGCCGGCGCTGCCGCCCATCTGTCGGCCTGGTGCCACCGCTGCCTGTAAACACCGACTCCAGTCATGTGAAGGAACATGCCATTTTCTTTTTTCTCGCATTCCGGGGACGTCACTTAGGCCCTTGTCATCTGCCTCGACAGCTGGGGTGGTGGCCCCCAAACCCTTACACCTGCTCCAAACCTCCTGTCCCAGGACCTCCGCCTGGGCAACCGTCAGGAGGTAGGCGCCCCTTGCCCAGTGTTTTTCACAATTTCACAATGGGGGCTGAGGGTAAAAGATAACAGAGGTGCTCCATTGACACCTAGCACGTAGGATGCCAATGCTAAAGTTTGTCAATTATTAAAGCTGCTGCCCCCGTCTGCTTTGTGAAGACATTTCCCGTTTGTGTGTGCGTTCCTTTATCATGGGAACTTCTTTTCTACCCAAGCTAGCCGTCCATATACTGTATCTTTTCGAGTAGAAGTCGAGTTTTTTTCCCATAAGTTACAAAGCCCATATGAAAGGGGTCGATTTATAATTGCATAAATTGAGACCCGACGAATTATCTGTGTTTGAACAACATTCATATGATTGTGAAATAAGTTGTATCATGTCATGTAAAAGGCGTAACATGATTTAATACTTGCTTACCACTAATTCATTATATGTCATTCATTTTATATCCATCGTCCATTTTTTACATCTGCTTATCCTCACACTGGTGCCTAACTCAGCTGTCTTCGGGCTGTAGGTGGGGAACACCCTCAACTGGATGTCAGCCAGTTGCAGAGCACATAAAGGCACACAGCAATTCCCCAATCATTTCAATCAATTCCCAATCACATCTAACAACAATTTAGCGTGTCCAATATACCTGCCATACAAGTTTACGAAATATGGGTGGAAGCCAGAGTATCCAGAGTGAATCCACATGGGCACTGGGAGAACATGCAAATTCCACACAGGGAGGCCGGAGCCAGGAACAAACCTGTTACCTCTGAACTGTGAGGCGGACGTGCTAACATACATATATGCAAATATCCAGCTTACCTGTTTATGATCGTAAACAAGGCAGCATGGTTCATTTTTTTTTGGTCTGACTTTGACGCGTTGAACACCCCTGGTCTCAATACATTCCCTCAACATGTACAAATGTTAAAGTCCCGGTAATACGTAACTCAATCTATTTTATATACAATGGATGGTATGGAGCGGAAAGAAAACTAACATATGACAAGGAGGGAGGGGAGCACGTTCCAGAGTTTTATCCAGTCATTGAACCGAGGAAAGAAGAATGGGGGGAGCTCTTTGGCGCTTCAGATAGTGATGATGATTCTTGATTGTGTTACATCCCAGTCTAGGGTCTAGGACATAACATGAGTAATGGGCCCCGCCTTCCCCAACTCCCAAGCAGCCAGCCGATAACCCAAAGGTTTGGAAAACAAAAGATACATTTATTTACAAAAGGGTTACTAAAAGAGTGGAGCAATTAACTCAGGGTGAACCAAGGCCAAAATAACAAACAAAACAATCTCTGCAATAACCAAACTAACCTAGCAAACAAAACAACAAAAAGACAATAAGCTTACCTCCCTAGCTCCAAAAACAGGAGGAAAGAAAATGTACAACAAAAACGGCGATTCACCCCTACTGCTCGGTTTCAAGACAATTGGTACAAATGCGTGGCTGGTTGGAAGCGAAGGAGAGACGAAGGTTGTCTGCCGTCTCCTCTTAATATATGGCAGGTGTGCGACCTCCAATCAGCAGCAGCCAATCGTGGGCCTTCCTGGAGCCGACCAATTTGTGCACTGCTGGGGCACACCTAAACAAAAGATGGCAGGAAACACAGGGAAAAAGAAACACAACAGAGAGCAAGACCCCTGAGTGACCCCACTCGTAACAATTGTTTTTAAACAAATTAATATTTAGCTGTGCCGAAACGATAAAGCATTGAAACATCCAATTATTTCATTCTTGCGACATTACTTTCAGCATGTGCATCAACGCGCATCTTCCCTTATTTTACAATCGACAAACTCAGATGTTAGTATGCTGGCAGGTATGTTGCGCAATATACAATGTAGAACTTCTCGCGTTGGAATAAAAAGAAAAATGCATTTTTTCCTTAGTTTCTGGCTCTGTATAAAACTATACGATTGTTCCCTACTAAGCCATCCAAAGCTCTGCTGTTGTCTTGTTTAGTTTTTTAGTTTTCGATAAAGGTTTATGGATGTCCATATTTATCTTTGGGTGAAGCTATAGGTAAAGCTAAGCTAAATGACCGCGAACAACCACAGTTTTTTTTCCAACGCTAAATGACTAATCTTTATTGTAGGGCTGAGCAAAAAATCTAATCTCATTTTTTTTCAGTCTTTCAGGACGATTATGATTTGTATTTAAAAACTGTATTTAAACTGTATTTAAAAAAGGTTTGATTTATTAAAAAAATAATTCTTTGCAAGCTATTGAGACTATAATAATGTTTAAATTTAATATTCAAAGGATATGCAAAATAGTAGCAATTCATAGCTTGTGCATCACTTGCCTTTATTGCAATAATTTTTAAAATGAAATAAAAGTAGTTAGTATCTACTGAAAACGCGTTTTGTATAACACCCATCAAACCTTCTGCCTCTTGTGCAAAAACATAATTTCACAATTTGAATACATTTCAAAGTATCGCTTTTTTAAAATGGTAAATTATTTTTAAATTTACTGTCGCTCTGACCTACTTTACCATACATAGTTTTATCCTGCGTAGCTTTAGTCACAGGCATATGACTACATGGACAAATTATCCGAAACCAAACGATTACAGGGATTTATATAGATCTAGCTATTTCTGAAGCCAAATGACAATACGTACAACAGAGCTTGATGCTTGCATAGTTTTATCCGAACCCAGATGACTAAACTGACGACCGCTTTGCTTTATCTCACATAGCTTTTTCCGACATAGCTTTATGCTGCGTAGCTTTAGACACAGCTAATTGCCCTGCGTTTGTTGCATTTCAACTCATTCCTTTTTACCATTGGACGCAGAGGAGCTCCAAGCGTGGCGCATGTAGGACACTCGTGAACGCCGTACCATCTGTCAGGAGTCGAAAGCGCACGTCCGTCAATCGGGAACATTCTGGAAGTTCTCCCAGCTGTCAGCAGAAGTCTCTGCTGAGTGACGCCTGCTGACGACTCTCGCATATGCTCCAACGTCAATTATTCAGCCTCCTGCATTTTCTCGTTTTTACGAGAAACTTTGAAAGCCATTAGCGCGTCCCCAATCCCTCGCCATGGCGTCCAGATGGACGCCATCGGCGAGGCTCAACGTCTTACACGGCGTCCGGATCGTCTCCTGTCACCCTCTTGACGGATCCCTCGACGAGCTGACTCGTCCGCCGTCGCTCGAAAACGCAACCGTGCAGCTGTCGTCTTTGTCGAGCCACTCAATTATTGAAATTTTTCAAAAAATCTCAATGCAATATGAAAAAAAAAAACTTTCAGGCAATGTGCTTGTCATATTGATAACTGTAACACAAATGTAAGACAACATGAAAAACGATGAAAAAAAAAAGCAACTTGATTTTAACTGGCAGAGATAGAAAATGCAGGGGATTTGCCTCACAATTGGATATCACTGAAATATAAAGAGTGGGCTTTAAATTTAAAGCACATTGTTATTGAGAGAGTCTGCATTAAAGTTCCCTCTGCAATTATATTCCAAAGGAGTGCTCATTAAAACTGACAAAGTGAAACAATCCGCATTAAAGTTTACAGAAATCAAGGGTTTAGCTTTGCTAAATTGAAACTTGGAAACAATCTACATTCAAACACTTGAAAGTCAAAACAGTCCACGTAAGTCTTATTTCAATCAAAAGAGCCTGCGTTAAAATATGCTAGAGTCAAAGTCCAGTTTAAAGCTCACTAAAATCACTGAATAAGGTTCGCCATAATTCAAGAGGGTCCTCATTAAAACAGAACTTGAATCAGGACAATCCACACTAATGCTCACAGAATTCAAAAAAGTCTGCATTAAAGCAAATGGAGTTGGAAACAGCTTGCATTCAAGAGCTCCAAAATTGATGCGGTCTTCATCAACACTTACCTAAATCGTAAAGGGAGACTCAAAACGGGGTTTCATTATTTCACAAACGCAATACTGATTTCAATACCACATTTCGACTGTTTGACTGTTTCTCTACTTTCAGTCAAAAGAACCTACCTATACGTCCATACTGATGCATTAACATTACAAAGAAAAAAGTCATTGTATCCAAAGCTGTTGTTTTTATCTAGTCTTTGTCTTTTTATTCAACATGATACATGAACATGTCCAAATATAAAAAATGATTATCTTTAGATTTCATGCAGCATGTACAACAGCTCAAGAGGATGAAGGAAACTAGGCTTGCAGGTGATGCTCGCGTTTAGGGTGTCCAGCTGTGACAGGATGAGGGTGAGGGGGGGCATTCATCAGTGTTTCTCGCATGGGAGCCCTCATGTCTGATTAATAACCTGCCCGCCATTATCACCCATTCAGCTTAAATTGGCTAAATGAGCTTTTGCTGTCACGTCCAACACGGAGAGCTCAGATTTGCTTTGCACACCACAAAGGAATGGACACCTTCTACACTAATGAATATACTCTGGATGATGGCTGAGTTTGGCCGATTCAAAAATAAAAACAATGGCGTGAAGAACAAACATAAGGCTTGCCGTTTTAACCACAAGCCCTTCAAACAAATTCATAGTTTTTTCAGTCCATTGGTCAGTTAGACTTTGACTGGACAATATGAATTTGAATGAAAAGATTAAAACAGTAGACAGTGTTCAATTTCACTTACAATAAATAGTCATGGTCAAATATGCCCCAATGAGTGGTATTCACAAATGTAAAATGAATAAAAAAAAACTAAAAATAAAAAATCTCATGACATTTTTCTAAATTGTTATGCTGAATGTTTTTAATTTTTTAAAATTTCATCCACAGTGTACTTTTAATCCTTACAAATGTAATAATAACAAAAGCATACATATCTACTTATGTTGGCCTACCTTTTTTAGAAACATTTGTGAAAATTCCCAAATTTCAGGATGTTAAAATTTTTCACTATTTTTAAATGACAATTTTAGACTTACCTTGGCACCATATTTAATATGCCATTCTATTGAGGTTGTACATAAACCTACTAGATAGAATACACCAGTTTAAAAATACAGTTAAAAAAGTTTTATCCCTAAATATTTTTTTCCAAAATGCTAATAATTACAAAATCTAGTAAGTCTAATGAAAGTTCATCTTTTTTAGTTTGAAATGGGTCATTTTAGTTTGTGTTCACCGTCACGTGATATGCATTGCATATGTGGCAATTACAAAAAAGAGCATTTGAAAATGTTTTAAAAAGTTTCAAATAAAAATGAAAAACAGTTCCCATTATTACATGATTTTTTTTAAAAAATTAAAAATTATGTAATTTTTGAGTGCAAAACTGTTTTAGATAACATATTCATAATTTATTAAGATGGACAGTAATGATGATACCACACTTTTTTTTTTTTTTTTTTTTTTTAAATTGAGGCATTTTATTTTTCTTATGCTGTATATGTCACTGTATTTGCATATTCAAGTGAGTCCCAAAAGCCCGATATTGCGGTGCGCAGTACCAAGTACAACGAATTCTTTAACTGGGCGGAGGGTGTGGGGCGTAATGGCCCGCAATTAAAACCCTAATGATGAACGGCACCGCAATTTCCATATGTCTATTACGGCCCGTCCAATTACCCCCGCCTTAATGAGAATTCAGAATAGCTCAGAAACGCCTGAAATCCTCCGCCTGACAAAAAAGGGCCGCTAGAATAAGCGGAAGGAGAAAGAAGGCGTGCTGTCGGGCGGCGAGGCCCCGGCCCGCCTGGCGTGCAGAATACTAACAAGGAGAGGTCTCTTTGCTTTTGGATTTGGCCCGAGGCGGCCAATCCTCCCGTGGATCCCGACAGATGAGCGAGCAGACCGTGTGTCCATTACGCCCCCCATAAATATTCCGCTGCCTTGGCACCTTACCCCTTATTTACCCGCTAAATATTTAAGCAGAACGCGGAATCTCAACCCCCCCCACACACACACACACACATACACGCTTCTGCTTCCCAAAGCACTCTGATCATTCTTTTTTTTTTTCCTTTTTGCTCAACTTGTTGACGCGTCCCATCTCTCTCAATAGTTACTATAAAATTAGCATTTAAAAAAAATCTAATTTGTATTCATTTTACATAGTTCTCCCATGATTGTATTGCAGACTTTTTAGCAATTTTTAATGGGCTTTTACAGTAGGCCCAATCCAGGGTGTTGCATGTTGTCAGCCTAATACCGCGTTGTGCTACAACATCAATCAATCAATCAAATTTTATTTCCCTGGTGGCACTGAGCCCCTTTGGAAGGGATGCAGCTTCATAGAGCAAGAGAAAGGTAGAATCTGTCTCACGTTTCATATTTGTTGCTGCTCTGTCTATGTTGTGTGGGAATAGTTTAAAGGTTTGGAATTACCCTGATATTACATTTTTGCTCCCCAATATTGACGGAGGTAATTATTGATGTTCCATCATCATTGCCATGATAAACAGCCTTTTAGTATTGCATATTAAAAAAAGCAATAACCGGTAAAGTACAACATTCTAACAAGTGTAGAATAATTTGCGGTTGCCTTGAATATTGGGATAGTTTTCCCCCCATTAAATCAGAGCACTTGCACTATAGGGACTGCTGTTTTGGTTAGCAACAGAGTTCTTGTGAGCTCACCAATCTTCAGTCGGATCAATGAACTGGATTCTTGACACTTAAGTCAAAGTGTCTTGTCAAGTGCACAGTGTAGAAACAAGTTTCTCCGGACAATGACATTTTTACTTTGCTGTCCACACAAATGTTGTTCAATATTTGAAAATTAATTGTATTAAGAATGATAATAATTTACAGTAATTTAGCCTTACTTTTCCTCATTATGGAGTTTTTCACTTTGTTTTCCTTCAGAGATTATGCTGTAATAAATATCGAATGATTGTTCAATAAGGTAAAATGACTTTCCGGTTTTAAATGTTTTTGTTGCTATAACTTTGTTCCTTAAAAATTTAAAATCGATACACGTTTTTTCCTAGCCTCTGAAAAGAATTTCTTATTGTCAGGTGTTGCTGAAAAAGGTAAAATATATTTTATCATTACCATCTGTTGTGTGTTTACAGAAGCATGGACGTGCTTATCAGCTTGAACAACGGCAAGTCGTTCATCTCCAGTGCGTACACCATCACTGCATCCACTTGTGTGAGTTTTTTTGTCAACAGAAGTACAATATGTAAACACATTAACACGTGAAAATTTGAAACAAATGAATTGGGATTTTGGAAAAAAAAAAGGATTAATTATGAAAACAAAAATCACATTTAGTAAATTGACAAATTGACAAAGAGCTAACTAAATAAATTAATATTCCTTGCCAAGCTTAATGATGACTTAATCACATGTCGCCTCCTGGTGGCTGGCTGACTACTTTTTGCAACAGTCCCCGATTAGATCTGCAGTTGATCCTGCATGATGAATGTATTAACAGGTTAATTTAAACATATCTGCCAAAATTGGGATCTTAATTCAAATTTGATTAATTGTACTGTCCTAAGTTGGATTTATCCACAATACTGCTCTCTGACCAAAAAACAAAGAAAATTAGCTTTTTGAAAAAAGAAAAAAAAAAATCACAAGCGCACCAGTTTTTTTGCCCTTTTCATCTTTTTTGACATCTTAAATTGTAACATAACAACTGGACTGTGACATGTTTGCAGTCCAACGGTCTGGTGGTGGCCATTGTGTTTCTGGTGCTTCTGGCTCTGGTGGCTCTGGCCCTCATGTGGTGGTTCTGGCCCCTCTGCTGCACGGTGGTGAGTCTAGAAAAGCACACATTCATTGATTGGCAGCGTGAACGAAGCTATGGGCCTCTTCTTCCTGCAATCACCTTGCATATTACCTCCAAAGTTGCAAAATTGTTGGGATTATTTAAGTGATTAGAATAGAATGCCTTTATAAAATTGCAACATGGGGGGCTGGGGGGGGACTATAGAAAATGTGAACAGGCATGGTAAAAGGGCTTTTTGCTGGGTCACATTGAACTATTGATCCATGTGGAAATTTTTCAATCAGAATAGCACTAACTGGGCTGGAGAGGTAAGTGTGACATGCTAACATTTTATCTTGGTTCCAGCCTTGCAGAATACTACCCTTTCACACAGACACAGGCTGAGAAAATCCAGACTTAAAGTAATTTTTGCCTGGAAGACTTCATACCACCGTCATGCGACTTTTATAGTGGAGAGTACTGTAAAACTGGATAAATCGCTGAAAAAAAATCCATCTTTAAAAGGCTGTGTGAAAGTTTTTTGTTTTTTTTAATTCTATTGCATTGGTCCTACTACCCCACATGTGTGCCATTCACACAGAAAAGAAACAACAACTTTCAACACAACAGAGCAAGAGACGGGAATGTTGAATGTACAGCATCCATATTCCGTCATCCTGCTGGTCTGTTGCCTGCAAATGAAAGGGGCTTTCCTTCCTGTTCGTTTTGGTCGCGGGGTTCAATGTTGATGCCTTTCACACAGAAAGTGACAACTGTTGTCGTCACAACACGATCGGTCAGCGATGTTTCCACCAAATTATGACCTATGAAAAAAATGTACAAGTGATATATGGAAGGTAAACAGGACTGTTGTTTCTGTTTTCCTCACATTGTGACCAAAATGGTGCGAATGACAGGATTAGCAAACACACTAACAGCAAAGCGTAGCGGCGGCTGCAAATCCGACAAAAAGCACCACCAAGCTCCTCGCTTATTTTTAATCACGTTGGTCCCCCAGGTAGTGCCGTGATGCCATTGCCTCGCAAACAAAAGATTTTGTTCACTTGCGTGCAATCTGTCATTGACGAGCTTCTGCCATTTTCTTGGTCGCCGGCTTCGCTTCCTGTTTGAGCTTCTTTGTGTGCCGTTGCTAGGCGACGTTAGCGGCCAGCCGGCGGGCCTCCAAACTAGAGAGGCCATTTTGTTTCCCGTGCCCCGCTTTGATGTGGTTATTGTGTCCGCCTTGTGCCTCAGCCAATCAGCTCTCTCGCTGAACAAAATTTGCGGCCAAAGTTCAGTTTGGCTTGCAAAAGATTGACACGACTTGTTTGCCTTGTGTTTTGTCTTGGACGGGAAAAAAATCTGGCAGATTCCTTTCGTTCAAGGTAGTATTAGAGGCAGAGCTAAGGCGGGATGATGAGGTTGAACCAACTTGTCGATGCATAAACGATCAAAGTTAAAGCCCTAACTTTTGAGATTATTTATGTATTTATTTAATTTTTTTTTAACTGTTCATTTTTTCCTGAGGAACCTGAACGCTGCTAACACAGCCAAAGACACAAAGATATTTTAGATAATTTTACTTCAAAAAGTTGCTTGGTGGCTAAAATAAGCAAATAGTGCACTTTTTAAAGTTTTGTAAAGCAGCGCTATATATTTAAAAAGTTAAATATAAACTTTTTATCCTTTCATATTTCAGCTAGCTTGTGTTGTCAAGTTGCCTTACATCTGCCTTAAGAATGAAAACAGAATCCCCACCCCTTTGTAAGTGAATGGACACAGCTTGTACGATTTACAAAGCTTAGACCAATCATCTTGCCGGACTGTGCAAGATGTCTGTCTGTCTGTCTGTCTGTCTGTCTGTTAGTGCTGTCATGTGAGGGCCCAGTGCTTCTCAATTATAATTTGCAAACAGAACATACACATGCATTAGGGTAAAGCATTAAACGTTAGAGTGAATCATTTCAACAAAGGATTATTGAGGACATAGCTTCATATGTTTAAGTGTAGCATTTTCAATCAGTTTGATTGAATGCACTTGCATCTTATCGATCGTAATAAACTGTCCCATTCCTCATAGGGAACCCGCTTTGCCGATATCAAGTTACAGCATGCGGCCCCAATTTTGCAAACCATTCTCCTCACTTCTGTAGCTGCAATGTGCGACAGTGCGGCCTCTTCCATTGTTCTCTCCGAGAGCGGCTTGTACTTTGTGCGAGAGTAAACTGAACGTACCCTCGGGCCCTTTGGAAAACACTCGCAGCCACTTTAGAAAAATCCACAACAGATTACCAGGGACGGGGCCGAGGGAGGGCACAGATGGCGCTCTTTTTCCCTGGGTCCCCACTTTTTTTTCTTGCCACCAACGCAAAGCCCCTTCACCAGAAATGATAGACGTCACCTGGCGTGGGTGGAACCTGCGGGGACGGCGTCCAGCATGAGACGGAAGCATATTTTGGAGCGGCAACAAAGGCATTAAAATGTAAACCCCCTGCAGCATGTCTGGCCACCGCCGTGTTTGTCTTGGTGCGGGGAGCTGCTGTCGCCTCGCACCCGGGGAACGCGGCACAAGAGGAGGGCCATGTGTGCCTTGTTAATATTTAAACCCCCCCTCCTTCCTTTATACCCCTCGCCAGTCTGCCAGGCTGCGGAGAGTTGGGATGAGGCGCAAAATCCCGGCTCGGCGCCGCGCCAGCCAAGGGGTCACGCGCACAAGCTGCGGAGTGATGATTCTCTTTTGTTTATCGTTTATTTTATGAAATGAAAGGCAAAATGGCGCAGGAATCAAAGACACGGTTCACTCGGAGCGCAATTGGAGAAACCTTTGGAAATGTTTGATGAGTTGATAACGTTACTACCATGTATCATTATTATGTATTGCTGCCCCTTATGTTTTTAAGTAGTGATTGTTTGAAGGGTTTACAAATACTTCATCATCATTGCTAGCACATCTATGACGTTTTGCATTATATATTAGCTTTGATCTAGTCTACCTGAATTTGACAAAATGATGGTTGAATGTTTCTGTGTTAAAATATTAGGGTTGTAATAATACCATGCAAACACAGTCGAGGGGCGCAACTAACTTGATTGTTTTGTCATTTTAACCCAGTGCTTCTTTTATATTTTCTAAAGCCCCTCCAGGAGAAAGAGAAAACCTTTTACAAGATTGATTATAAATATGATTATTATCTATCAAAACGGTGTAGGTTTATCCAAACCTGTATCCCTTTAACATTGACAAAAGAAATCAGCAATATAAATCAATTTTCAACAATTGCTAAATACTTGTTTACATTTGCTTTTAGACAGGTTAGAGTTTAGTCTAAAACTGAAAAAATAATAGCCAAGTCCATCAAAGTGCCCGAAATTTAAAAAATAAATAAATAAATAAATATTGAAGCCAATCCTTATTCTGTTAGTTACTTTTAATAAAGTGGCAAAAACACCCCCCCCCCCACACACACACACACACACACACACACACTTTTTGAGGAGTGGTTTAAGCAATCATTAATGGATTTAAAAATATTTTACTGTGCATAGTTTTATTTGAAAACATAACTTTTAAATTCAAGTGCGGAAAATGAACAAACATAAATTAATTATGATTCAGTCACCGGTTTGGTCTGTAGTGTTAGAAATTCACGTCCCTTCTGTCATTGTAAAAAGCAAAGTTTTATTTGTGAAGTTTTTTTTTTTTTTTAAATCAACACATAATCGGCACCCTTACATGGAGGAAGACAGAACTCTGCTGTTATTTACTAGCCAGAAGTTAAAAATCTGAGCATTTGGACAGTTTCAAATGAATAAAACATATATATACATAAGATAAGGAAAAAGTGACTTGTACTGAGTGCATCTGGAAAGTAGTTTCAAGGTTTGGCTTTTCAGATTTTTTTTTACACATTTAAGAAGTCATTCCAATGCAGAACGAGGCTCTATTTGTGTCTCTCGTGTTTTTTGTTGTATATTAATATGGTGTCACATCTGTCCAGCAGGTATAACCGGGGAAAATTCCCCTCTATTTATCCCACAATATGTCCCGAAAATCTGCTTCAGTAATTACTCGGGAGGCGCTAATCCGGCGAGCGTACGGCGGTGGTGGGAACGATGCAGGGCAGCGTATGGAGAGGTCGCAGGATTTGCTGACAAGCGTGTCAAAGAGGAATTAATTAAGCCTAATTGATGACTTTCTTTCATTATGCTAATGACCACAATGTGCCGGCGTTTTTAAACGCGATGCGGGAAACAGCTGTTAGCATATACTGTATGTACTGTAACATGTATTTCTAGTAAGGAGAAAAGAGTTCAAAAAGTGTCTTTGAAGATGGTGTTAGGGTTTCAAATGTTGGTTTTTAATAAGGGTAAAGATTTCAAAGTAGAGTTTTAGGTTTCTGGCTTGTAAAATAAGGTTTTAAGTGATGTTGTGTGTGTCTCTGTTAGGGGTTCAACACAAGGTAAGCTTTTCAAATTAGAAAACTAAATTAAAAACAAATGTCAAAAATCCCAGGTTTCAACATAAGGCTGGGGTTTTAATTTTGTGTTTAAAGTAATTACTGTTTTAAAGTAAGGTTTTCAATTTAAAAAGAAGGTTACTTCCAAGGTTAAGGCTTTAAATTTAGGATAAAAGAAGGATTATGATTTCAAGACAAGGTTATGCTTTTAAATTATTGCAAGCCTAGGTTAGGGTTCTAAATTTAGGGTTTCCAGGCTTGAATTTCATAATCAATGTAGGCTTAAAAAATGGCTTAGAATTTTAAGTCTGTACAATTGTTTTTCAGATTAAGGCTTTAAGTAAGGTTCATAGTTTCGAATATGGGTGCGAAAGAAGGCATGGGGTTTCACAACAGGGTTTCAATTCAACCACAGGGTTTGTAGTTTGTGTTAAGATTTCAAGTTATCTTAAAATATGAATTAGGGTTTTAAATCAAGTTGATAATTCCAGACTTGGGTGTCAAGCCCTGACTTTGTGGCTGAGGTAGGGTTTCAAGCCTGGGCTAGTGAAATGTGTCAAAGAGGAATTCCTTAAAACTATTGTTTTTTTGTTTTTGTTGGTCCCTCTGTTAATGGAAATGTGGTGTGAAAACAGCTGTTAGTGTCTATAGTCGGCAGCCAATGCATACTTGCCGAAATGCAGACATTTTTCTCGAAGACCTCTTGCTAACGCTTTTTCACTCTGTCATTGTACCCATCTCAACGTCCTACTATCCCCTTCCTCTTGGTCTCCTAGCTTATTGGAGTTAGTTAACTCTTCGGGACTTGGGTCCACTCACGTGTGCTGAACCTTGTCCAATTTATTGAAAGACTCCCCCCACCCCTGTCAACAAGTTGATTGTTCATTTTTCACGGGGAGGTCCTCATGTTGCAAAACAGTAACACTAATCAGAGTCAGCAGGTTGGGCTGGTGGGGGTTCTTTTTGACTCAGTGGCCTGTCAGCTGTCAAGCTCCCATCACGATGTTCGTGGACATCATCTCCTGACAGATTTTCTGCTGACATTTTTTTTTCTCTTCCTGTTTATCCAGGTCATCAAAGACCCGCCGCCACCACCACCCCCGTCAAGACCTCCACCACCTGTGAGTAGATTTTAATAACAGGGTTTACGTTAAGGCTCCAAACAAGTGTTACAATTGACACGGTTTCTGATGTGAGTGTCAAGCCAGAGTTGAGGTTTGAAATTAGAGTTTAAAGATAAGGTTAGGATTCAAGTTAAGGTTTAGAGACTGTGATCAGCATAAAGTTAGTCTTTCAAGCTTTGATTATCTTTTCATGATAACGTTTGGAAAAAAATTGGGGGTTCCACAAACTTGGTTTTAGATTTTCCAATAAGGGTTTAAATTAGCCTTTCAAGCATTTGTTAGGGTTTCAGAGTAGGGTTTCAAACATTTGTTAGGCTCTAAAATGAGATTTTGCAGCTCAGGTTACAGTTTTAAATTAGGATTTCAAACAATAATAGTGACTCAAATTAGAATTTAAGTCCAAGTTTCAGGTTTCAGATTAGGGTTTTGAACATGTGGTGGCCTTTAAAATTAGCCTTTTAAGCTTAGGTCTTATCTTTAAGATAGGGTTTCAAACATGGGTTGTCAAATAAGTTTAAAGACCAAGATAGGGTTTTAAATTTTGTGTGATAGGCATTGAGTCTTTCAAGACTTTGGTATGTTTCAAGATAGGGTTTCAAGGCAGTCACGGGTTCTAACAAGGGTTGAGATTGAAAGTCATGCTCCTGAAGCATGGTTTAGCGTTTCAATCAAGGAGTAGTGGTTTTCTAGTCGGCTTCAGAGATGAAATAAAAAGAGGTGTCACTTTTAAGGTTTCAAGCAAGGTTTTCAAATTAGAGTTTTGAATCAGTGTTGAGATTTCAACTTATCCTTTCAAGTTTCAGTTTGGTTTTCAGGGTAGGCCTTTTCGGACAATTAAGAGTTTTGAACAAGGGTTAAGTTTTTTTTAATTAGGGTTTCAAGTAGTTGATCCTGTTAGGTTTCAAGCCTATAATAGTTTTAAATTAGAGTTTCATGCCTTGATTAGGTTTTGAGGGTCGGGTTTCAAACAAGGACACTATTAAAATATGAGGTTCTAATGAGTCTTATAATGAGTTTTCAAGGCGGGCTTTCAGTCTGCTTGGTTAGGGTTTGAAACAACGTTTGAGGTTTACAATAAGCGTTTGAGATGAGTTGAGCAGTGTCAAGAGTTTAATATTAAGGTTTCAAACTAATGTTATGGTTTCAATTCCATTATCATTTAAGGAGCCCGAGCCAGCGGGCAAGAAGAAATGGCCCACCGTGGACGCCTCCTACTACGGAGGAAGAGGAGCTGGAGGCATCAAACGAATGGAGGTCATACAGCACACACTTCAACAAGAAAGACCACCCGCTGCCTCTTTTTTTTCTTCCTCTTACACTTCATCCTATCTTTCATTCCCTTCATCTTTCCTCTACCCTTTTTGTCCTCCTCTTGTTCTTTCTCTTTATCCTCTCATTTTCCTCACGTCCCTTCTGCCACCTGCTCCTTTCCCTTCGTCTCGCCAATCTTCTCGTCCCCTCTGTCATTGACATCTTGTTCTTACTTTGCTTCTCTTTATCTTCAACCACCTCTCTGTTCTCATCCTCTTCTTTTCACTCCTCCACTTTCTATTCCTTCTACTCATCTTCCTTCTGCCCTCCCCCTTCCCCACCCTCATTATCTTGTTCTTAAACTTGTCCTGTTCCTCCTCCTTTAATCATCCAATCAAACCTTTGTAAATCTTCAAAGACGTGACCTCATGGAAAAGTGACTTGGTAGTGTTATATTGTAAACGCGAAACGGGTCAACAGAAAAGCGCTTACGCTTATTTTTTTTCTCGACGTTGCCATCCGTCCGTCCGTCAATCTGCGCCTTGACAACTCTGACGTGACAGGCTGTCCGTCGTCGTCCCGTTACGATGGCGTCACGCCATCGCCGCTGTCAACATGTCCGCCGTCCTCACCGCCGTACCTCACCCCTCCTCCCATACATCAGCTGTAAGTCATCACAGGGATTGCCCAGCATTCCCAAGGAGCGCACACCATTTCGCTTGTTAACCCCCCTACCCCTCACCACCCTCCCATGAGGATGCCGATGTCGATACCTCGCCTCTAGTCTTAGCATACCCTCTTGATTCACCTTGTCAGGCCACGTCGTCGCTTCAACTGCAAAGAACCCCCCCCCCCCCCCCCCCCCCCCCCCCCCCCCCATCCACCAAGGTCTCAAACATCTACTTTAAACAGCCTTTGAAGATTTTCAAGACTGCTATTTCTCATGAGCAAAAGTGCAATGTTTATGCACACAAAGACTTCTTCTCATATGTTGCAATCTGATAATAAAGATATAAATGAAAATATATTAAATAAACCACAAAAATAAGTCAAACAGACTAACTTCCTTTGCCAATGCAAAGTCAAAATTTGGTTATTCAAGCACTATATTCTGCTCATAAGGGCAAAAGTTGTACATAAAAATGTTGCATTTGGCTCCCGGAAAGAATAATGCGCTCTTAAATCCTGATGCGTGATCACAAGTAGGGAATAAACATGTCAGGTTTGCCTTAAAAAAACAGAACATACCTGTTTTATTTGACTGCTTTCATACCATTAAACATGATTTTGAGTTAGGGTTAGGTTAGGGTTTTCATTCAGTCTTGTATCCAGTATAAATTTTGTCATAGCGGTTGAAACACTATTTTTTCTTTTGTTTTTTGTTTTGTTTCCAAATGATGGACAAGTTTAGCCTCTAACCATCAAACCGGTAATCAACATATTCCAAACACTTGCTTATATGGCTCAATACAAACAAAATAAACTGATGGCGTTCCGTCCGCCTTACCTGGTCTCACAGGTACGCTGGGGTGAGAAAGGCTCCACCGAAGAGGGCGCCCGTCTGGAGAAGGCCAAGAACGCTGTGGTGTCCATGCCTGAAGATGTCGAAGAGCCCATGGTGAAGCGGCCCACTTCCAGACCCGCTGCTGCTTCCTACCACCGCACGGACAAGTGGTACACGCCCATCAAGGTGAGACATCTTCAGGTCTGCTCTGGAATAAGTTGTGTTACTAAACTGCAAGAATTAAGCGCTCTCTCTCCATCAGGGTCGTTTGGACGCTTTGTGGGCATTGATGCGACGGCAGTATGACCGAGTGTCCCTGATGAGACCCACCTCTGCTGATAAGGTAAGGTACTTCAACAAAGGAGCCAAAAGGCAGTGAATCAGCGAGCTGTGTAGATGGATGACTTCTTTTCTAAAATTGGATACAGCAGTCAATAGTAAATATGTGAAGCTGCGTGATATTAACCCCAAATGGCTTTTGGTCAGCCTGACCTGCTGCATGCTTAATCATTATTAGAAAAAAATAAAATAAAAATCAGCAAAAAAAGACACCAGTCTTGAATGATGTGGTTCAATTTTATCCACAACATGACAGCACAAGTTAAAAAGTAGCTGTACTGTGAACAGAATATAACGCCATTGCGGTCACACTTAAGACAAGACCAAATCCCATTGGAGCAACAAAAACCAAACCACAACCGCACAGATCGACCAGATAGCCTTCTCCGGTGTCGGAGAGAGACATTAAACCAACAAACCACAGCCGCTGCTTCCGTCTTCAATTCTTTTTTCATGTTAAAACCCTTTTCATGGCCAAATAAAATGTTAAGGCACTTTCTCTGAACACATACTTGATTTTTATTTTATTTTTTTTAATGAAAGAACTTTGTGTTTCTTTCAAACTACAGTAAAACTCCACTCACTTGTGGTTCGGTACCCAGGGCTCAGTAATTTGTGGATTATTTTTTCCTCTATTTTAAAAATTATATCTTAATATATTTCTTGTTTGTCTTTTTTTTTCCTCTCTCTTTTTTTCCATAATTGAAGGAAACCAAACCCACATTTGTCATGGAAAACGCAACTTGAAAGTTTATCCCCGTTTTCCAAGAATTTTATGGTTTTGTCTGTTTGGTCTTTTTCTGGCCCATGAAGTGTGACAGTCCACTCTATAGCATGGACTAAAATCATTTTTTTAAATCTTTTTAAGCATCTCTCAATTTAGACTGAAAATTAACCTATTTAAAAAAAAAAAAAAATCTTAAAGAAAACCCCTGATACTAGCGCTTTCATCAAAAATCTTTATTTCTACTGGGCAAATACAGTATAGCCTTGTAAGTTTGAAAATAGCCTTTTTTATTGTGCTAATATAGCAATTTGTGAACAAATATGGTAGTTTATTGCCAAAACGAAACAATTTTGTGGTTATTTAACCCTTACGTAAGTGACAAATAGCGTTTACATTGGAAAAGTAGCTTTTTAAACCTAGAAAAGTTCCAAATGGATTAAATATACTATTTTTTCGGGTCTTCTATGACCGTTTTATGAAGAAATATAGTGTGTTTCGATGGCAAATTACTCAGATTCACATCAGAAAAGAGCTTGCTTGCGCGATAACGACCTCATTTTATTCCTTGCTTCATTCATATGCATGTCGCCCCACCAAAATCTGTGTGGGAACACGGCGGGATCAAACAGGCAGCACATTTATGGGAGGTCGGAAACGGACCTCTTGTTTCTCACCCAAGACCTTTACGTTGCAATCCAAATGGGAATGTTGTTTTTATACAAAGATACAGAGCAACAGGTCAAAAAAATTTAAAAAAATAAAAGGCAACCGCCTCAAGGACCCACATAAGTTTGTTGGGTCAACCTGACTTCATTCATGTGGGTGGTTGTTCATTTCGGAGGGGTGGCAGCCATTTTTTTCAACTTTTTTTTTTTTCCCTCTCACCTGTCTCGAGTCAAGCGGATATGATCAAAGTGCCAGAGATTTGAAGTGGTGGCGATGAGGGCGGACAGGAACCCTCTTGGGTCATGAATTATTTAACAAACGTTTCCAGTGTACTTGTACTGTACAGGTATAAGAAAGTAGATGACTTTTTTGCCATGATAGCACCATCTACTGGATAGCGGGACATTCAACTTAGCACCAAGATGGGACTGGGTGACAGTTTATCTTGTTGGTGGAGGTTGTCCTTACTTGAATCGTAAGTGTTTCAATAAGTCTTTGTTTGAGTAATGTACATTGTTGGGGAGGGGTGCAATTGCCAAAGTGCAATTTCTATGGAGCTTTTTAGAAATCAAATTAATTATTAACTAATTAATCCAATCAAATCCATTATTCACTCGTTTTGCCCCCCAAAAAATTGTTAAAATTTAAAATGCAAGCCAATATCATTTTCCTTTTTTCTGTTAGTGAAAAATCTTAGCCAGAGTAGATCATTTGGTCTTGAATTTACAAGTAATTTACCTAATTTTGCAGAATACCAGTTCATTAGTTTTACTTATTGTACTCTGTCACTCCAACATGACAATTTCAAAGGTGGCAGTCAAAGGGGTGACTGGAGTGGGGGGGGGGGTGCTTTTGATGGCAGTCAGGAAGCCCCCCGGGTCAGGAATGTTTTCCAGGGTTTTCGTACAGGTGTAAGGAAGCAGGTTGTCACCGACATCTGTTGGGCATTGGTCACAGCCCTGCAACCGGTCCCAGGGCGGTATGACACACACACACACACACACACACACACACACACACACACACACACACACACATATATATATATATATATATATATAAATAAATAAAAACACACAAAGTCACATAGTCCAATTCTGTGCCGCTGCTCTGAACCACTGCTGCATTTTCCAGCAGATGCAGATGAGCGAGACAGGAAATGAGAGGGAAACTGTTGTTTTTTTTTTTTTGTTTTTTTTTTTGTTTTTCCGGGGGTCTCACATTTAGCGCCCAAGGGCCTTCGACACCAAAGGTAGGGAGTGGTGGCGGGGCGGGGGGCAGCCACAGCTGCAGTGCCGAACTCGCCCCGGGCGCAAATAAAGAGATCTGATGCGTTTTGACTGTGTTGTCGGGCGAGCGCTGGGAACCGGGGAGGCACTTCAGAGCCAACTTGGCGCTCGCAACATCTGCCGCCAAGTTTTTCCCGGGATCGGCTGGGGATTGCAGGTAGAGCAAGATGGCGGGATGGGGGTGGGGTTGGTGCGGGGATGGTGGTGGAGACGGACGTATTTGTGCAGCCCCTAGCGGCTGTGTGTTTAAACGTGAAGGCTATAGAGCGAACATCCCCCACCCCCCTCGCCGTCCGACAGGAAGCCGAACGCGAGTAGGCGAGCTGCGACGAAACAGGCGGTGCACTTGTTTTGCTGGTGCGTGTGTGTTAATGTGTGTGTGTGTTTAAGTGTGTGTGAGTGGGCTTCCAGTTGGATTTCCATTTGTTCCTCTCGCTTCGCATCTGTTCCTCACCAGGGGGACGAGTGGGCCGAGTGCTGGTAGAGGTTAACAGTACGAGCTGCCGGACCTGCACACTGATAAAATATCGTTCTTCTGTGTGCTTTTGTGTCTGTACGTGGGAATCTCTTTATGTAATTGTCTTTTTTTTTTACCTAAAAAAAGTACTTTATTTTAGTTTTTTCATTATTGTTTGTGATTGCTCTGCTTGTGTAGATCCTTGGTGAAGTTTAATGAAGGTGGTGCAGAGGTTTTGCGGCATAATTATAGTACACGAAAATCTAAAGTGAAAAATTGTATAGTTTAACCCTTAAATACATCACAAAGTATGATCTCAAAAAACATGAAAATCATTTCAAACTCATCCTAAAACGTAACTGTTAAAAATACATATTCGAAATGCAGGTGGTATGATTCAATAAATGCTTTAGTTTTGAATTAAGCCTAAATAAAGTTCAGATGTCCTCGTAGGTCTTTCCTGACATTTTATAGCTTTCGAGCTGAAGACCGCAGATTGTGCTGTTACAAAAATGTCAGTAAAGGCCTACTTTTTTTTTTTTTTCCCCCCAGTTCAGTTGCACAATTTTTAGGTCACTATGACAGTTATGCAATAATTCAAGCCGTTTTTTTTTAAATGTAAAAAAAAAAAAAAAACCCTTGTCATTTGAATATGAGTGTGTATACTTTTTCTACACACTGTAAACAGGTTTGTGTTAATAAAAGCAGTGTGTTGGTGTCCATGTTTACACTGAAACTAAGACAATAATCCCATAACGCGGCGGCGCGGTACAAAGCCTTAAGACTTTACCGTAGATGGCTTCGAGACTTTTCCCGTGCAAAGACTTCTGTTCTCGCTTGGAAAATATGTCCTGTGTTACGGCGGAAGACAAGCTGTTGCCGGGATTTTGTCATCTGTTAACGTCGCTCCAGTATGGAGGATTGAAATATGTAAAGAATAAAGTACCGACATTGGCAGGGTAATTGAGGGCTTTTTGATGCCATAATTTAAAGTAAAACACAGACTTTAGAAACTTCATGTATACCTAATATGAATTGGTATAAAATCATTTACTGTTTATTGATAAGTTATAATGTGCAATGTTAAATTGTTTAATTATTTAATTAAACATAAATTCCCTTGAATAGATAAATCAGTCATATCACTGTGGCTGTGGTCCTGGTCTCGGACCTTCTCTGCGTCCAACCACTTAGTTCCTTTGAAAAAAAATGGCTCAGTATTGGGACTGGGCCTCACAATGAAACCAACCAACTCAAATAAATTCATTGCTTAGCATATATGTCAACCCCTTCACCCTGTTGATTATTGGCTAAAGGGGCAAGATTAATAGGGCTAGGTGATAATATGATTGATAATCATATTATATGACTAGCTGCAAGTTGTGGGCATACAGTATCTACCCAATCAGACACGGTTGAAATGTGCATGACTTAGGTCAATCAGATCATCGTTTCCTTTTAAATTTGATTTGCAATTTCAAGTAAACAGAATCTGCTAGTAAATGAAAGAAGAAGCTGTAAACAGAATTTAATAGTTGCAATAAACCGGATCAAATATTTGACTAAAAGTGCAGCTGATGTGACAGTATCTCGAGCGACGAGGAGAAAAAAAATAAAAAACAAAGCAATTGTGCGGTTATGTCGTCGAAAAACAAGGCTTGATGCTTACCTGTTGAATCATTTGAACAAGTAGCACCCAAGTGATAAAGTTAAAAGCATATAAATGCAAGTGGCGTTTGCAGAGCCTACCGCAAATACACATTGGCTGGCAGTTTAGCCATTACTAAATCATTGTTCAGTCACCTGACCAAAGCAGCAGTCAATCATGTCATCTTAATTTGATTATACATCTTTGCAAGTACAAATGATGTTAACAATGTAGGTGGGATTATAATTTAAAAAAATATATCATTTTTTTACATTTCAAGGCATATTCATTATTCCTGAGTGGTCCATTTTCTGTGGGTTACTGTGTGTGTAGTTAGTCACCCTGCCGCGGTTGCTGGTCGAAAGGATTATACATGCGGTGCCACCCGTCCGCGGCACAAAACAGTTGGGGACCACTGATTTGATAGAACCTGGTCCATTCCTACGCCTTGGTTCTGATTTAGGTCAAGTGCACAATGTGGCCCATGATGAAAATGAGTTTGACACCCCTGTTCTAGAAAATCTTTTGTTCCCAGAGTGAACAGCTCCTGATGTAAACAACACAGTACAGTTTTGTTCTGAAATCCCATTCAATTGTTAATTGAGGCCGCTAAAAATCAACACTTTTTTTTTCTTGCGATCAACCAATGCCTCGGCAGTCGTTTGCAGTTGTCATTCGCACCCCTCTAGTGCAACCTGTCCCAAGAACTAGGCAGGAAAGTTTCCAGCTCAGTCTACTCCATGTGAGCAGATTATCGTGTCTTTGTTTTGAGACTTGTGCAGCTTGTGGTTCATTGCTCAGATTTACCATTCAACACTCTTATGTTGAGGTGTTGTTGTTTTCCACTTCCCTGTACTGGTCTGTACTCTCCCAGCACTTTATTAGATGCACCACTGCAGTTTAGTAGCAATTAGCTCTGTTAATTATGCAATGTCACGCTCTCTGATCCATAGGTACGTCATTAGTTAGCTTGTTTACTTCCCATTAAAAGATTTTTATGGGGAAATTAGTGCTGCGTGGGTTTCACGCGAAAGTGCACGCACAAAACACTTCGCCACCGCCTATTGTGTTTTTGTTGTACATCAACTCATTGTTGGAGCATAAATTAGCACTGCATTAGCATATTGTCTCCTTACGTGCAGCTAGCTAGCTAAAGACGTGGGTGAAACCTTTAAGATGTGTCATCTATAACAATACTGCCTTTTATTAGACAAAAAGCGTGAAAGGACCACTACATCTGTTAGCGCCTGGTGCTAACAGTAGCCAGCAAATGTTTGCATTTTTATCATCTACATCCAGGTGTTAAGATGCTGGTAGCACTTGTAAGGTTCACTAAGCTGTTTTTTCACAAGGCTAATTATTATTAATACTAAGAGTGCTTTTGTTAGCTTTATAGGTCCAAGTACAGAATTAGCTGTGAAATTACTATACAACACATTGTGGACTTCACAAATACAGTAAAAATGGAACAATACTCTTATATAATGATCTTGTCAATTCAAACAAAAAAATTGGCAGTATGTCCATTTAATCGAAGACTGAAATCTATCCAAACATTCCATTTTCTGGAGCTGCTTATCCTCATCAGGGTGGCAGGCTTGCTGGTGCCTATCCCTGCTGTTTATGGGCAATAGGCGGGGGGACACCCTGAACTGGTTCCCTGCCAGTTGCAGGACACACAGAGACAAACAACCATTCACACTCTGAATCACACCTAAGGAACATTTAGAGAGTCCAATTCACCTGCCATGGATGTTTTTGAAATGTGGGAGGAAGCCGTAGTGCCCGGAGAAAACCCACGCAGGCTCGGGGAGAACATGCAAAGCCCACACAGGAAAGCAGGAGGGAGGTGGATTTGTACTCAGGTCTCTGAACTGTGAGGCGCACGTGCTAAACACTGTGTCACAACAAATCATGTTGTAAAAAATATATATTTCTTATAAGTGCAAGACTTGAAGTGTGATTGTTGTAATTCCCCCCCCCCAAAAAAATTATGTTTTATTTTGTATGATGATGATAACGTCGTCTTTAAACGTGTCCTCCTTGAAGATAGCGCTAACAAAACACATATTTCTAATTGAGAAGGAAGTGAAATCATGAGCGTTTGATCCTTCACTGCGGCTCTTGTCGCCACCCAATAATGCAGCTTGATGGTGTAGCTGTATCGCGGCCACGTGCCCGCGGTGCGGCAAGCCCTGGGCCTCATTAGTTCTATGAGTGGACCTGGGCCTCATTAGTTCTATCAGCGGACGTCCTCGTTAGCGCTAACAAGTAGCCATCTGACAGCTCCATTCCGTCGCCCCAACCCCTGCCTGCGCAACGGAAAAAGCAATCGACCGTTTACAAGCGCCGACCACTCTCTTAACCAGATGACTTTTTTTTTTTTTTTTTACATGAAGCCAGCAAAAGTAGGGCAGATGTCTGTGTGACTGGTTGTAAATTTGATAATGACCACCATGTTAATCCTACCCAAGCACCCCGCGCTCCCCAGCACCCCACGCCCGCCTCCCCTCCTGCTTCGGACCTGGCTGGTAACAAGATTAACCTCATAAAGCAGGAAGCTTTTTGTTATTGCTGACTGCCAATTGGACCACGGGACAATGCTTAACGTAGCAAATTAAAATAATACAGCTAAAGCAAAAGCCAAGATGTTAGCAGACAGGCTAATTAGCACTAATGCTGGTGGCTACCAAATCAAGCCAGGTTGTTATTGTAGCATGATAAGAACTCAGTAGCTATGAGTTGTAAACCTATTTCATAGTAGTCCTCTTTTTTTAAATGTTAGCCCCAATGCTGATTAGTGCTAATCTCTTAATTTAATAATACTTAAGTAACTAAAGAAAAAAAATCCAGTTCAAAGTGAAATTCTTTCTCGTAGACAGGAATAACTAGGATTGTGGAAAAAAAAAGTATAAATATTAAACTTTTAATTAAAACTAACAAGCAGTAACATTCAAATATACTAAACATTAAAATATAATATAGAAACCACTTAAACATTGATCAAAATGACATCAAAATCAAATTTGCGTTTGGGAAAAATAATCATTGAATGTTTAACTGAGAACAAAAGTTTAAAAGATAAAAAATAAAGGATGACATCAATGTCAAATTCAATTTAGTACATACAGTACATAATTATTAAAATAAAAAAAGTGCATTTTCTGGGTTTCCTGCGCTCCCTGGTATTGTTACTGCATGATTTTTTTCTGACTCTTAGCTTGTCATTGATCATGTTTGCATCAGTCCTTGTTGTTATGGGTGAAGTCATTGAGCTTTCCTAAGAATATTTTGACAAAACATACTTGTTTTTGTTGAAAAAACTGTTTTTTTCAAGTTGGGAGCATCAACAAACAAGTTTGATGGCCGCCTGTGTTAAATGTGAACATGGATCCAGATTTAATGTCATTTATTTGTGATCCCTTCTCATGGAGTTTGGGATTACTTCTCTTAAACCTCATGGCTCGCTGAAGGACTTAATCCCAAATATGTTTTTGGCCTCGTCGTCGTTGTTGTTGTGGTGCTTTGCGGACCCGCGGCCGCCACTTGTCTTTCCTCTCCATTAGCTGATGGCTCTTGTTGTATCTGGGTGGTCTGGGCTGGTACCTGCACCCGGGACAAAGGCGAAGGGAGGGCGATCGGGTCGGGGGGCTAGTTTGGCGACCCCCCGGCCTGATCCGATCTGACCTGATGTTCCCGCACCCCCCTCGCCCTAGCTCGGACCGCCGCTCTTCTCTTGGCTTCGCTTCTTCATCGCCTATTAAAATCAAAGCGAGGAGGAGAGGCGGCGGGATCTTGGCTTTAATTAAATTACATTATTGTTAACGTCAGCGTCGCAAGGGGCCGACTCGGTCGCGTGCGCTCTGCCTTCCTCCTCCTCCTTCTCTTCCTCGTTCACCTCCTGACAGATGTATAAAAGAGGAGGAGGAGGAGGCAAAGGGGGGGGTGTCACACATCCTCTCCGTAATGTATTCTAATGCTCCCCTGCGTTGATTTGAATTTTTAAAAGGGTGGAAGCGGGGACGTCATGTTATGCGGGGAATATGTTCACAGTGAATATTCAATGAGCCCGTGCTTATTTTGTATACATGAATGTAACAAGGTGGCCGTGCCGCCTAATGCGGAGTGAAGGGCTCTCGCGTGCGCGCAAAAAGCGTTTTGAACGCCGTTATAAATACACATGTGGACGTCGACACGCTGCGTTCATTAGACTTTACAAGCTTCTGTTGATAAACAGGCTTTACCCTCATTATGGGAGCAAAAAGCTAAAAGGCCAAAATGAATACAGTTACCACCATGATTTAGTTTAAAAAAAAATTCAGCCTCCGGGGCGTGTTCCACTGTACCATAAAATTTGGTAACTAAGTCCATCATTAGTAGTGGCACCAAAAAAAAAAAACTCTCGCAAAAAAATACCTGTTATGACACAGGGCGTGCCATTTTTGTGTTTTCTTCATTTGTAGTGATCCTACCAGAATGAGGTCTTCCTCCATCATTGAAACTGCTGGGTCAGGACTAAGCCAATTTTTGTCCAAAATTAGACCGACTTTGGCCAGTTAACTAAACTTATTATTTTTTGGTTTGTTGTGTTAAAGATGTGGTTTTCTACAAAACAACATAGAAAATTGTTTCAAACTCACCAAAGTAGAATGTCAGGTCAATTTTTCAAAGAAAATTAGGGGGGGAACCCATGCGGCCTCGGAGAGAACAAGCATACTCCACATAGGAAGGCCCAAGCGAGGTGGATTTGAACGCGGATCCCTTTAACTGTGAGGCGGACGTGCTATTCACTGCGTCACCGAGCCGCCCCCTTCGAAATTAATGAAATGGAATTTTATGGACATGTCTGTGATGAGTAAATGCACAAAAAATGTCCAGGGAATCAATGTCGGGCAGAAAACGGTTTTATTTTGCTTCGCATGTTGGGGTAACTATAGCCATTTGCAGTTTTTCTATTAAAAATGATCACAAAATTGACACCTTCAAACCTGTTTAACTCACCGCAGAATCTTATCGGCATATTTATCGTGTGTAGTCCCTCAAAAATCTCAGTCTCAGGAACTTTTGTTTTAGATTATGCGGGAATCTTGGCGGCCTCCAGTTTTCCCACCAATTTTAGGTGATGACGTGTCCTGGCCGTTTGTCGTAAGAAGACAAACAAGAAGTCTCAGGAAACCATGCCTAAAACGACAGGTTTTTGTTTGAAGGCGCATTGCGGGTTCGTCCGGCTCGTCCAAATTTTCGTACATTTGATGGTTAACGCTACACGTAACATAGCTCAACAATCGTCGCTTTTATTTACAACAAACAACCTCGTCGGTGTGGAGGCTCGATGCCGGAGCAGATGTCGTCTTGAAAGATGTTTCTCTTCTTATGAATAAATCACCGCCTTCCATAATTGATGATAGAAAAAAGATGCAGATGTGACAATAGTTGGCGCGAGCGCTCATTTAAAACGCCCTTGGAGTCCTTCCAGATGTGCTTGTCGTCATTTTTCCCCCCCTCACTAAAACGCTGCATTTCAACTTTAATTCTCTCCATTCGCCTCCTCTTTTTGTCTTTGATGGATGCTGGTGGAGTTAGTTAATAACGCAGCTTATTAACCTTAATGACAATGTGATCTTTTACCATTGATAGCTTGTCTGGGACTTAATTAAAGATGATACACTTTTAATTAAGCGCTCTCGCCGCTGCCGTCGCAGCGACCTCTCCTCCTGCGTTTTGTCGTTAAAAAGCCGACGAGGCGAAATCAAGTGGACCGCGACGGATGCAGTCCCCTATTTGCCGTCTTTGGCGAATTAGCCTGTCAGCTTGCTAGCGTCGCTGCCGCTTTGGACTTTCACTATGTACTTAACTCACTGAAGAACTCAGTTTAAATAGGTTCACAGTCTATGTCATATTATATTTCTTAAAGGAAAATAATAGATTGTTGTTTTTTAACTCCATGGGTTTATCAAGTGCTGTCAGTTTGGAATCTTCATATATTTCTCAAAACTAAACATTGGCTTATCTGTTAAGACCCATAGAATTTTGCGTGACAATATGAGCACCTAGACAACCTAAAGAAAGTCTTTAAAAAAAAAATGTTTGTAGTTTTCTCCATTCCTCTGTGGCCATCAGTAGAACATGATCTCTTACACCAAAAACACTGATTCTGATCCAAAAAGTGGAAAAAAACAAACTTTTCCAGAAACAAAACATGTTGGGTTTTAGCAATGACTTTGACACTTATCTTAAAATGTAGTATGACAAAAACAGGACTGAGAACGAGCCTTTGATGAAAAAGTAATACTTTTACAGATATAGAACTAAGAGTCCTGTCTTATGTTCAATGTCTGAGGCTTTTTTTTTTTTTTTTTTTTTTTAACACATGTGACGTAGTTTTTCTGCTTAGCTGTCAATTCAAAAGCAAGCAAATCTTATTTCTTACAAGTGATGACTTGGAGTATTGCAAGGAAGTTATGCAAAGATTTAACCTAGATGTGACTTCTTTGGACACAACCTAAAGCCACTGTTTGTTAAAAAATTTAACCTAGATGTGACTTCTTTGGTCACAACCTAAAGCCACTGTTTGTTAAAAAAAAAAAAAAATATATATATATATATATATATATATATATATATATATACGTATAGTGCAAAATAAATTACGTGTACGTGTGAAATATCCCGCTCATTCACCTATTAGTGATACAAACACATATGACAAAGATTAATGCACTTTGGACGACATTAATTGTGCCCATTCCCTGATCCCAAATGTTTCAACAATATGCAGTAGTTACTGGCTGACCTCTGCTAGTCATGGGAAAAAATGTACAAAAAAGCCCCATTAATAACAAAAATCTGTTTGTGGTTGATGTCCATTGAAATGCATTGGGGGAGAACAAATGTTTATTTTTTTTCATCAGAAATGTTTAGAGTAATTGGATGGCTCAATTATTCATCTGCATTTTTTTCTTGCAATTATTGGCCTAAAAAGACTGCAACAGGAATAATGCCCAAAAATAATAACTGTCCCCGGCATGCAACTCAAATTAAGGAAGACCTTTAAACTGCACTTATAAAAAAAAAAAAAAATACACATGAAAGCAACCCTATCATTGACTGCACAAACTATAGTGAAACATGTCAACATTGTGTTAGCTTTATAGCATATAATTTAATGTCAAGATGGCAGAAGCTAATCCTGTAAAATTCACCTCACGTTTTAACATTTAGCACCAACTGAGAAGCTTGACTGTCGGAAATCTCGGCCAAATAAAGAATGCCACCTCGTCGTGTTTGGCGCAGCGGCCTCACCGTCTGTCTGGGCGGCGTCGGGAGCGGCCCGCCGCAGCGTCCATATGCAATTAAGGGAAAAGCCCGGGCAGCCGGATTTCGACGGAGGTGTCAATTGTAGAGACAAGAGTGATAAAAAATGGCCGCTCTGATGGCACGCGACCTTTTAACAGGGAGTTGATGCAAACCTCCGCTAACAAAGTGACTACGAAGAGGGACAAGTTGGTGTGGGTGCATGTGCGTTGGGTTTAATGTGTATTCTATAGTATGTAGGAGAGTAAAATCAATAGCGCACAAGCAGTTCTGTTTGGTTGCCAGTGCTTCAAAGCTGTTAAATCTCACCCTCCAAAGGCAAAAGTTGACAATCATCGCACGACTTGATTTTGGTGCGAGCATCTGAGCCCCAGTGTGACACACGCACACGCTTACTCACACACACACACACACACACACACACACACACACGCACACAAACACCGGGCCATATGCAAGCTTTTTCAAGAAGCCCCCGTGCTTTCCGCTCCACAAACCGAAATTCCTCTTTTGGAAAATGTCCCATTTACGTTTTAAATGTTCCTACAAAATTTGGTCACCTTCCAATTAGATTTTGCCACTTGCTGTTGATTTTAAATGACATTATCGTTGCTCAGGTAATGAGCCAATCTGTTTTCTGAATTTGGACGTGTGGCCTTTGCAAGCTGAGCCGCGATTGGCCAACATCTGAGCCCAATAAGAAGTGGCAAAATGGCCACCCCAGGAGATTTACCATCCACAAACACAATACTAATGTTAATGATAAATTTTAATAAAATGCTATGTTTAGATTAGTGGGGTCACATTAAACATCAGCAACATTAGGTGATTTTTTTTTTCTTCAACTTTTCTTGGACTGTAATGGACAACAAACGTCACTGGCTTTCACACGTTTATTGTTTACGCGTTATCGGTTTTACTGAAATAGAAATTTAGGTAGATGGTTAGGATGTTTGTGGTGGTTGGCTTTTTGTTTTTTTTCACATCATCAACCATAATACATTATTATATACAATCATGTTCACTAACTAAATATATAGTAGTATAATATTACACTTAACCACGTCCTAGAACAACACACACTCACACACACTGTCTTTAATCTGCAGCATCACATTACAGCCAGCGTGCATTATTAGCATGCGGCTTGATAAACATATTTTAATTTTTTTCACGTTTCTCTCGCCCTCGCTCGCCAGCGTTTCTTTACAACCTCATAAATAACAACAACTTTGCTCTGTGCCGCAGATTTAAAGCGGCAACTTTTTTTTTTTGCTGCGAAATCACATTCGACGGCAATATATGAGCACACAAATGCTGCTTGATGCTAGTTAGATGTGAAAGTGAATCTATTGCATCTTGAGTCAAAGGATGTTTTCATGCTATTGATTAGTAATTCAAAATCAATTCATTCAAATGATTATTAATTGATTACTTTGTGTATATTCATTTAAAATGCACAATATTTTTAAAAAAATGTAATGACATTGATTTAAAGTTTTAATGACAGAGTAATTAAAAATCAAATATTCATATTTGAATGCAACAAAAATCAACCCTTTCAGTACTATTTTTAAAACTTAATTTAAGTTCTTTATAGAATTGTTAATAAAACAGTAACAATAAGTTTATAACTTAATTAATTTTGTAGTAAAAATGGTTCATAAGTAATCACATTTAGATGTTTACAATAAAATACTTTTTTATCATTTTAATGTATTGATTTTGATTACATATTCTTCACATGTAACATGCAAATGTAACATAGTTCAGCTATTTCCTTCAATGTACTTTTTATAACAAATATATTTAAAGTATATTTTAAAAGGTAATTTTAACTTTTAAATTTTTTCTTTAAATCATTAAAATAATACATAAATGTTTACAGTTTAAAAGTTTGTTTTTTTTACTAATTTCGTTCAATTGTATTCGTAAATATACACATTTTATTCCATTATTTTTAAATATTTATAACAAAGACATTGAAAAAGAACTAATAAAATGGTGTCAAGTCGAGTTTATTTGAATAGCCCTGAATCATCTCAGTCCTGCCCCTGTTTATACCACCCCCACATGTATTAAAAATGAAATTTGGCCTCCTAAAATATTTTTGTGTCATAAACCCATGTTGCTGTGCGATCACTCCATGCCAATCAAAAGTTGAAGTTGCGCGCTGATGAGTACGCACATTCCTCCTCCGTCCTTTGTGCGTGTGATGATGAGACAACAATGAGCCATTAAGGCTTTTGTGCGTTACAATTGTTTCCCTCCACCAATCCTCGTTTTACGCCAATCTTTTCATTATCTGATTGCCGACGCGCCGCTAATTGATTCTTGGTGGCTAACATCCATCGTCTCCTTTCCAAAATAGAAAAGACGCTGGCTTAGAACGCGCCACGCACGTTTACACACGTTTTATTTGAGGTTAATTGTACTTGTCTTTGTCCTTGTTAACCAAATTTAAATGAAAACATTCATTTACATTCTTAGTTGCACAAAGGGTCATTGTGCGTCATATTACCGTGTTTACGGTTTCGCTTTACAATTTTCAAGAATAGCACATTGTCACATAATTCTGTGAAACAGCTGTCTTGTATGAACGCAATCGTCCCTTATATCGTGCGGTACAGTATGCGGCTGCTAATATTGGCAGCATATAGGAATATTCGGCAGTGTTAAAGAGCTGCAATTGCTTATAAAAGGCGCCCTAATGCTGAATTGCGTGGTTTTATTAGCGCGCCATCATGAGACTTTTATGGCGCCCGCAGACATGCGAGCTTATGTTTTTTTGCCGCACTTTGGAAGCGCTTGTGACATCTCCGGCGGGGCCGCTTTGTGATGCCCGCGCATAATTTAAAAGTACATATGAGCCCGGTGGCCCCCCCGACAACGCCATACCCCCCTACCCTCGACGCTGATACATCCTGGCACCCACAGGGGGAATTAACAAAATGTCTGCCGCTGTTTGTGTTTTGTTCTTGTTGTTTTTTGGAGTTGTTGTGTTTTGCGAACAGTGTGGCTTTGGCGACACTGAACAGCTGCGTGACCTATGGCTTCATTTCTTTGGGCAGAAAAAAAAAATGCAAAGCTCTTCAAACACATTTCAACCATATTTAACCTTTTTACAAATGGGGGCAGTGGGAAAGTAAAAATGAAAACACAAATCATTTTGCCCCTAAAGGTAGAAGTTATCAGTTACAGGGTCTTGCCATCAGAAAAATTGTAAGAGCGCAGTTGGAAGTTTAAAGTAGTCCATCCATCCGTTTTCTACATCCGCTTATCCTCACAAGGGTCGCAGGCTTGCTGGTGCCTAGCCTAGCTGACTTATAGCAGTGTTGGGGGTACCGCCTTGAACTGGTTGCCAGCCAATTGCAGGGCACAGAAGAATGAACAACCATTCACGCACCCAATCACACCTAAGGACAATTTCGTATGTCCAATCCACCTGCCATGCATGTTTTTGGAGTGCGTGAGGAAGCCATAATGTCCGGGCACGGGGAGAACATGCAAACTCCACACTGGAAGGCCAGAGCTAGGTGGATTTGAACTTAGGTCCCCGAACTTGGAGGCAGACGTGCTAATCACCGCCTCACCGAGTTTGACTCCTCGTCAGACCCTGAAATTCAACCTGGCCAAACAGATCCATGTGGCAACTCTAGCCTGTTAGCAATTCGAACTAAATACAAGACAAGATAGAAACGCCATCAATTGGCACGTAACTTATTGTAGTGCTATGTCAGCATAACAATTGTGAGCATTTTCTTGTTTTTATGACCATATGTACATGTATATTTTATATTACCACTTCATTCTTACAATTTTGTTCCCTGCTATTTTTATTTTAATCAGGATTTTAGGTGCAATATGTCTTTCAAAATTACTTTGTTTTTGATCACACTTCGACTTGGTTCTCGTAATGTCATGGATTTCTTCACTTTTGAACGCTGAGCCATTTTTTGATAAACGCAGGCCAGCTAGCCTATTGCATCATATATTTTTGCTACCAATATACCAATTACCTGCTAGGCTATTTGCACGAACCAAAACAACCTTTTCTTGTCTGTATTGGCCCAACTCCATGGCGGTTATGATTATTTCATGCTCTTAAATTCTTGATGCGTGCCTCTGCGACTAACGAAGCGGGAACATCCGCGTTGGCCCTACGCTGCGTTCACACCGCGCAATGATTTGGACGGCGCGGTGGCGCGGCTCCGCCCGGGTCCCCTCGGTTGGATCCCGCACGTCCATTAGCGCCATCTGTGCCGTCCCCGCGCCGTCTGCGAGGGCCTAGCCGCCCGCGCCAAAACTATTGGCATTTCTCTGGAACAAGCGCAGAGACGTTGCCCAGAGCGCTTAGCTGCCAATGATGTGCACTTACTCGCACACGCTCACAAAAAAAAGCAGGGAGAAGGAGGCTTCAACTCCAGGGAAGCAGATGGGCACCGAACATCTGCAACCGCTACAAAATGGCGGCAAGCGGCTACTAGCTTTGCGTGACGACTCGGCTCAAAATGAGGTGGCTCAGTTTGACTTCATCAGTCCATGAAATTCAACCTGGCCAAACAGAGATTTGCGTATCAACTCTAGCCTGTTGCTAATTCTTACTAACTACAAGACAAGATAGAAACTCCATCAATTGCTTATTATAGCTTATTGCGGTGCTATGTTAGCATAGTATTGCTAGCATTTTCATTGTTTTTTGATTATATATACTTGTACGTAAATATAACATGATTATAATGATAATACATTTAATTTGATGGGCACGTTTCTAAAGAACTCAAAGATTTTTTATAATTTTGGAATAAGCACGCAAAAATATATACACAAGCATTTATTAGTGCAATTAAAAATCAGAAATCTGTTGTTCAATCAAGGATTTAAGCAAAACTCGTATGCTTAATGCAGAATAAATGATAGTTGCGGGTAAGTAGTGTGCTGATCAAGTGGTTTAGTGGTGTTGCCACCGTTTCCATTGATGGAGTTATTGGTGATTAAAGGCACTGCGGAATACGTATTGCACTTCCTGCATCTTTTAGAATATTGCTTTTTGAGACCTTAGTTTTGTTGCTCAACTTTTGATAAACATGTCAGCCTAATTTCATGCTGCAAAGAGAAACCGGCTCCTGTGAGGAAGGCAAGATGCTCACTCTTGTGTATTTCAAAATAATGTTTATTTTACAAAATACTACTTGAGACTTTCTTTTTTGTGGGTCTTCACTTGATTGCCATGCCTATCAAATCTCAGGTTGCTAAGTGAAACAGGCTTCAAAGGATGTATTGTTCAAAACTCTCTCGGAGATAATGTTTGACTGGGGTGACAGGAAATGGCCAAAATGAGCCGTAAATGGCCACTTCAAAGCAAAATGGCCTACTTCCTGTCCATTTTAGAGGGTGGCCGCTCGGGACTTCTTTGTGGGACTGCTTAATAGACCTTTCGACCAATTTTTATTTTGTAAATTATAATTGGCTTTGGGAGCTTTTTAAAGCTCTGTTGGAGTAGTTCATGTTAAAAATGACTCTTGGGATTGGTCATCTTAAATCATCAAATCAAATCAAATCAAATTTTATTTGTATAGCCCTAAATCACCGAAGTCTCAAAGGGCTTCACAGATGCCTTTCAGTATAAGGTACACAACAGCATCCCCCGTCAAGAAGGTGAAGGAAAAACTCAAAAACCCCAATTAGGGGAAAATCCGAAACCTCCAGAAGGGACCACTGGTGGGAGGAGCCCCCTTCCAGGCCCACAGGTTGAAGTGGATGCTGCATGTACCAAATACAGACATACACATAAACAATATAAATTACAGAAAACATATTGTGCTATATAATGGACGCTTTGAACCGTCCTTTGTCTTCTTGGCTATGGGTGCTTGAGACTTTTGTGTCCTCATGATGAACCTTTATGCCAAGCTTGAAGTTGTTTAGTGAAACTGCCTTTGCAAGTTTAATTTTCAAATTCTGTCAGGGGAGTTTGTGGAGGACCATTATTAATCTCGAAAATAACCCTTAACTGCCAGCTTCAAACCAAACTGGCTGACTGCTTCATTTTCGCTAGTGGTTCAAAAAAAAAAAAAAAAACATCCACCATGAGCGATTGATTGGTGCAGACGCTGAAGTTCAGAGATGCTTATTCCAGACTGCTGTGCATATGCTGATGCCGTTTGCTAACTTTTTAGCGCAAGCTGTCGCCGCTGATCCCGGGTCAGCTAAATACGGCTCAGAAGGCGACATTCCGCTCTGTCAGCTTCCCCCGTTCTGAGTGCTTGATACTCACGCACTGCATCACTGGCCGACGGTTTAATACCATCCCGTAAATTGTGCCGCTAACTCAGGTGCCTGCATCAGCGCTGTCTGTTTGTGGATGCATCTGTTTAGCATGACGCTAACTCAAAAATGACTGACACAAGGTCTCGCTGCGAGCATGACCGATTTTAGCGTTTCATCAGTTCTCGTTAGAAATACAACTCGACTACAGCGTCGCGTGAAGATCTTATCGGTCTGCCTCAGCAGTTTTTTTTTGTTGTATTTTCAGGTTGTGTTCGACTGTTAGCATGTTAGGTCTTGAGAAGCTCTTATTTGAGCATTTACCTGACTTAAAGGCATGATCTAAAATTCTTATGCTTAATCTCTAGATGCTACGGTATAGTTTAGCTTATCAAATGTTAACATGTTAGTGTTTTGATATGAAAATTTTATCTTTAGGCTTGAACCCGTTTTCTGGGCAGGTTAGCGATATTTATGATCGCACGTTTCCCCATTAACACGTTAGCGTTCTTTCTATTGTTTTTTCGTATTTAAAGTTTACGAAACCGTTACCGTCCACGAGAAGCTTTAAAAAGACGAAATGTCCGAGTGGTCGCTTATCATCACACATTTGGCCGAGGCTCAGGTGGCTGCCATTTCTCAGCAGGCCAGATGGCAGCGCTGTGTGGGCAGCGTGTTCATGTGTATGAGGGGCTAGCGTCAAGATGGCCAACAGTCTTGTGGACGAGGGAGGATTGCTCACACACTCTGTCCTTTGCAGCTGCGGTGTTTGCTACCTCCAAATTACTTTCCAAAAATGACCCTAATTTGGCTGCTCTAAACCAAAATGGGCGCTTGTGGTCGTGTGCCTCTTCAGATGTGGATTATTGAAACTTTTCCATTGTGTTGACTGATAGTCGGTGTTGGGAATGTTGCAGTACTTAAATGAAAGTACTTGCTCAAACAGAGTAAATATTTAAACCACATTATAATAGTCGTAACATGATACAAAAGTAACTCTACTTAAACAATTGCTTTGCGTCAATTAGACTGGATTGTTTTTCAATCAATTTTCAAAATACACTCCCAATGAGTAGATTGGCCCTTTGACTGCCTATCCAACCTTATGGTTGAATTTGAACACAGTTTTTGTCTTGGTGGGGAAGTTAAAGGGTTACGGTAAATGAAAGTTCTAAAAAAAAAAACAATACATCTTTTGTGTAATCTGTCTTTGCAATTTATTGTATTGCGTAACGCATTTAACATACAATATTGATAACAGCCATTGAAACGTGAGGTAATTAATTATATAATCTGTTAATTAAATAAAAATGAACTTACCCAATGCTGTTAGTTTTGTCTCATGGCTTCACATGACTTTTTTGTGGGTCGATTCATAACAGACATGCCTACCAAATTTTAATATGCTGGGAAGGATAGCCTCTAGGGGCTAAACATACTGTATGTCTAAATATTTATTTCTGAAGTGACAAATCGTTTTATTGTGGTAGACTTCCTTTCTCTTTTTGAGCATGACATTCTTGAGACTTTCTTGGTGGATCAGCAGATAAAACAATTCATAGGACCTTACTGTAAGACTTGTGACTTTAAAAGGTCCAAGGTCTAAAACAATATTTTTCATGTGCTATTTTTAGGCAATGACCTGACAACAAAATTTCATGTTGCTAAGCCGAACTAGCATCGGGTCAAGTTAGTTAGAATTTGACGTGAAATGTCTGTTTGCAACCAAAATCGTCAATTTGTTTGCTGCATATCGCTACCCGAAATAGTAGTAAACTTGGAGCATCTCGGCCGATAATACCACGAAAAGACCGTTTGCAAAACGAAAAGCACGTTTAGTCGGAACGCTGCGGTCGTACTTGTTAAATCCCAGCTTAGCAAATCTGAAAAGTATCTGTGGTGCTTGGAAAAGCCAGCAGCTTATTGCTGCAAAATAAACATCATGCCCCTGGATTACACATCGACTTTTTCCACGCCGCAGATGGACCATTGTTCCTCAATGATTCCATCACACTTTGTTTTGCTATCTATTCAGTGGAAGTAAAGCATCCATCAGTTCACTTGACAAGCCAATAAGAAAAAAAAAAAAAAAAATAGCATTTGGATGGCGTCTTAGTCGCCATCAAGCTGTCAGTACAGCAAGCAACACATGGCCGGCTAATTTACATTTGTACTTTTTCTTTGATTTGTAGAGCAGGCGGGATTTGTTCATTATTTACAAAACCATGCAAGGAAGGTAACTAAGTAACTAAACCAAGAATTTGACACAAATTTCTTTTTCTTCTTTATGATTGTTAAAAACGGTTATTTGTTTTTTTTTTTAATGTACTTGAATTCCATCTGTTGGAATTATTAGCGGCTATGTTTCGTCTTTGCCGTTCATATTTCTGAAAATTTATTTAATAAATTATAGGATTAAAAAGAATGATATTAGTCGCTTTATTTAAGTGATTTTTTTTTTAACACCTCCCTGTGTTCATTGACATTTTATGAATATTTTAATAAATATGTAAATCAAGAGTAAACAAAAGACTAAACAAAATTTATTATAATATAGAACATATACGTTTTGGTAACGCTCGCCCATTTTTTTCAGTCAGCAGCCACTTATATGTTCATTCATGACAGAATTCATCTTGTCTCTGTTATTAGTGGAGCCATTTATGATTATTTTTTGAATGTGCTGTGTATTAAATGAATAAATGAAGTAACCCGGGTGGTCCCTGGACTTCTCGCGTCCGTCAGCCGTCCATCTCGCGTCCTGACTCATGGTGCTGTCTCTCTCGGGCTGACGTTGCGTGCTGACGCGTTTGGATGTTTGCTTTTGAGGTCCGAGTCCGGCGTTACTCGGCCGATGCCAAACTGCCATCAGTTCATCCCGACATCTGCACCATTAAACCCCCCCGGAATCCACTCTGATGGCATTTGATGTGCCTTATTTGTTGACTTCGCGCCTGCCAAATAGTGAGCCAGCCATGGACGATCCGGAGCACGCCGAGAGCCTCCGCCCAAGGCTAAACTGTTCTAATTTGTTTGAGGCTATGGTAAACCTCTGTTTATTTGGATTGTTTATTTTTGGAAATATATGTCGCTCTAGCGCAGTGCTTCTCAAATAGTGGGGCGGGCCCCCCTGAGGGGGGTGGGGGGGGGGGGGGGCGTGGATGGTCCAAGGAAAAAGGCTTTGTTTTTCTTATGTGGAATGTAATTGCAATAAAGTTATAATTTTCATCGTTTTCTTTTAGTTTCAGGCGCTTTGGTGCACTTGCTTCTTTTTTTTCCGTTTTAGACTAAGCTGTAACCCGTGTAAACGCGATAAAAATAATTAAGTTGTTGAAAGTTGATTTATATTGTGTTTTTCTGCTGTTAATGTTAAAAAGGATACATGTGTAGGTATACTTAAACAATTTTCATCAATAATAATCTTATTTATAGTCAGTGCATGGGGGGGCAAAAAGTTTTCTCTTTTCTAGAGACACTCCTCTAGTGAAGTCACATCCATAAAAAAATGCATCATGAAGATGAATTAAAAAAAATATATATTAATCGCTTTAGAGCACAGGTGTCAAACTCGAGGCCCGGGGGCCAGAATCGGCCCGCCACATCATTTTATGTGGCCCGCCAAATGCTGATTTGATTTCAAGAGATCTAGCTTTTGAACAGTTTTTACCAGCCTCTGATTTCAAAACTAGGTAAGGATGTAAATACGCGAAAATGGTGTTTATTAGACATGTTTTTCTATTTTTAAGTCCTAAATTTTTCAGGATTTTAGAGAAATTCAGAGGTATGTTAAAATTTAGGCAATGACTGACTTTTTTAGACTATTTTTAGATGTATTCCAGCCCTCTGACAGAAACTATAATTACACGATAAAAATTAGTTTGACACCCCAGCTCTAGTGTAAGAGTCACATTTTTGGGGGACCTATATTAATCGTAAATTTCCAAGAACACCCAAAATTCCTGTATCGTAATCATGGTCGTCAAGTCATATTTATTTATATAGCCCTTAAACACAACTCAGAGCGTTGTTCAAATGTGCCTTTTCGATTATTCAGTGTGCCCCAAAGAAAATCAGGAATAGAGCCCAATTCATCAGGCAGTTCTGAAGGAAACAGTTCTAACGCAAGCTGGTGAGCTGTTAAAAGAATAAGCGGGGTTATCGGAGGTTCTAAAGTCAGGTTCTAAACTCATCTTTTAACTACCAGAGGATTTTTCTTTTTTGTTCAAAATGCCGTACCTTAAGTAGAGTCCCGCGTTGCATTGTAACCACATATAAAATCCTGGTCGGATAATCCCTGTTTGAGTTAGCAGTTGGACAATATTTCTGCTTTTGGTGCATTATCGCCACCCTTTCTCATCTCGCCTGAGTCAAAAGTAAACAATTCTCAAATTGTAGAAACTAAGAGTTAAAAGGTGTCAAAAAATAAATACTCAAGGAAAGTACAGATATCTGAAAATGTACTTAAATGGGAAATACATGTAAAAATCAGTTGTTACAGTTGTTCTTGCAGTTGCTTCACAATTTAATGGTGGCTTTAATGGTGTAGACATCAGGGTGACATGTTTTGCAAAATAAATAAATGTGCATTTATTTCCCCTTCATGACATGTAACAAAGTCTTTGTACTTAGTTACTTTCCACCACTGAAATTGATTCCACATCAGTGACACAAAATGTCATCTAGGTGAACCACTACACAGCACAATGGCGTTTTGTTTCTGTTTTGTAAACGTCTCTTGTAGAGTGTGTGCGTGTGTGTGTGTGTGTGTGTGTGTGTGTGTGTGTGTGTTCGTGTAGTTGTGTGAGTGTGTGTGCATGTGCATTGTACATGCTGTTGAGGGATTTGCAGTGTGAGAGCTCCCTCTTGGTGTCGACTAGACAACTGTTGGCAAGCATGCACTCTCTCTCTCACACACACACACACACACACACACACATACCTATTTGTTTGCTGGCTTCATACACTAATATCAATACAAGAAAAAACATACTGTAATGTTAATCATATATTGTTCACATGTGTGAGAAATAAGTGGTTCATGCTTCAGTTTGAATCCAAAACAAACTTCAAAATGTATGATCATTATCATGCATATACAGTAGTGGGCTATTTAAATGTATTTTATTCGTTTATGCCATTTATTTGTATTGTAACAAAGGATCTTTGGAAATGTACTGTAGACCATAGGTTCTCACAGTGGACCCCCAAGACTCCTTGACCTGACTTCAGGGAGTCTGGTACATAATTTGTGTTATAGATTAAAATATTTATTTGTGTAAATTTCATTCTACTTTATATGAAATTGTGAATGTATTCATGACTCATCAAAAAGGCAATTAATTTAAGCAGTTAAATATATTTTGAAAAATAATCATGTCAAATGTGTCAAATAGACCCTGGTCAGCCACGTCGTCATCAAAGAGCGGGAGGACCTCTGCTATCTACTTAGTTTTGGATTCCTTTGTAAGACTGGACACTTCATCTAGCGAGGAAAAGTCAAATAAAAGCTAAGCATAGAAAATAGGAGGAGGAATATATTTGGATTTTTTGAAAACTGATGGCAAACAAACATTTTTTGGGGTGTTTGTTTTGTTTCTGCAAACATTTACAATGGGGGTCCTAGGAAAATTTGCTTTCCTGACTCAAAAAAGTTTGAGAACTCTTGCTGTGGACAACTTAATATTGTAGTATTACATGTAGTATATGTAACAATAGTAATAGTAGTAACAGTATAAAAGAATATATAATTGCCTCTAATTTAAAACTTAAACGACTTTTTAAAAATTCTAGAAATTTCACTATCGACAATCCCCATGTTTTATATCATTTTTTTAACACAGTGTAATTTTTTATTGTTTACATTCTAGTATTTTTACTATATATTTTTTTTCAAAATTTCACTTGATCATGACATTGAAATGATATCACCTATAGTTTGTTGCCTGTTCTTTCAATGAAACCTTTTTTTTTTGCCCTCATTTGAAATAATGAATTTTTTGTGTGTTGCCTTTAGGGTCGCTGCATAAATTTCAGCCGCGTTCAGCGTTAGAAGACAACGAGGACAGTGATGACGACGAGACGTTCTCCGCCATGGACCAGAGAAGAATTTCAAACTTTTATCTATATTTATATCTTCTTTGGCATTGTTCCTGCCACTTTTTTTGAAATATCATATTTAATATTATCCCACAATAATCCTGGGACACTGAATCCATCGCAAGCATATTGAAGGAAAACAAAACAAAAAAAAGAGTTTGATGGAACAATCCCAGTGGGGGGTGGGCGGAAGGGGACGGGGCCCCCCGACAATCATGCTTGTCTTCCTCTCGGCGACGTCTCGTCACCGCGGAACTCGCCCACCCGCCTGCCGGGCACACTTTTTTTTTTTTTTTGCACGCGTGACGGGTGGACGACAGAACGGACAAGACTGACGCCCCCGAGGTTTTCGGACTCCGGCAAGACTTTGCCCTTCCCAAGACACCTTCCCGCCCATCGTCAGGGAATTAATAGAGCGTAGCCGGGGCCGCGGCCATACTCGTCTAATTATTGGCCTTTCTTTTGTCCCCCGTCCAAAAATCTTTCCACTTCATTTCAAAAGTTATGATGCACTTTGTACAGATTTCTGTCTTGAGGGTTTCGCCACCAAAGATGAAATATTGAATGTTTTTTGTATTCGCTTTGGCACACTTGAAGTCAGCTTACACTTAATTTACAGTAGTTGGCAATCAAATCAGCATGCGCCTTTATTTTAGGACATTATAATTGTTTCAATTTGTTATGGAGTTTTGTCATATTTTTATATTAAATAATATTTTGGAAGAAAAAAATCATTTTTGACATTTTGTACGCTGCGTATTAAAAGAGCCATGCTTTGTTTGGGCAACACCAAAAATGTTTGGATATTCGAAGGCAAGACAATTGGCCTCTCCTTTTGTCGTCAAGAAATTAATAGAGCATATTTCGGCCGCAGGGCCCGGCCTGCCTGGGCGGAGGCTACGAGCGGCCTGGGCGGGGCAACGGATGGATGGACGGACGGACGGACGGATGCTCAGGCTTTTGAAGGATTGATGCCTTGAATTCGCTTGACACGTGCTGCTGCTCAGCAAGGCGTGAACTTTTTTTTTCTTTTTTTTCTATTTTTAAAGGGACACAAGAAATTGAAATGTTCATTAAAATAATTAGTCGCGCGTGAAGTGACCTGTTGCCGAAAAATGGGGGCATGTGTGATACGAAAAATAATCTATATTATGTGTGTATTTATATACTGTGTGTGTGCATATATATATATATATATATATATATATATATATATATATATATATATATATATATATATATATATAGTTATGACTACTTTAAACTACTGGACTGTCTCCCTTTCAACTTTTGAGGAATCCCTTGACCTGAATGCCAAGAAACAAGAAAAAAAAAATACAAAAAAAAAAGCAAAAAGGGGAGCACGGCCTTTGTCGAACGCGTCCGCACTCCAAACGCAAACCCAAAGCAACGGATGCGACGGACGGATAAGTATTGTTCATTTCCAGAAATGATGTAGCCTATTTTTGCTCGGCGTGCCCACGCCCCAATCCCAAATGACGGGGCGGGGGCGAGCGTGGGGGAGGGCGGGCAGGAGGGGGTCGCTTGTTGTTTCTTCTTGGCCATGTGAAGAAAAAGACCGGAACGACGCAGTCACTTTTGCGATTGGGCCGTGTGGAGATTGGAGTGGAAAAGCTGACAAGGCCGCCTCCCATTTGACGGCGAACGCTATGGACAATGACCGGTGGCGGCTGGCCGACCGCTCCCTCGCCCTACCGCCCCCTCGCCCGACCGCCTTAGCGCATGACACCAAAAATAAGTCCAAGCGCCGTCAACGCCGACATACCCGTCTAATTATTATTCCTTTGTTCGCCATACGTCCAGACTGACTTGTGACGGCGGACGTTTTATCCATTGTCTAAAAAGGAACCAGGATAGATACAAAATAGTCTCTTTTAATGGCGACAAAATATTCGATGGCATTATTAAAAAGAAATGATGAAATGTGACTGATTTTTGTGGGATCAATTTATCACCCGAAATTAACCAGGAATCGGCAGAAAAAAAGTTTTGATTCCGTGGAGAACAATTCTGATTCTGCAAAGACCAGTTCTTGAGTTTCCGTTGTTTGAAAAAAACAAAACAAAACACCAGTTATGCGATTCAAGAGTTTTATTGTCACATACGCCACAATGAAATTCTTATTCTGGAATTAAAATGATTGTCATTTGCCTGACATCTGCCAAATATCGCCTGATGGTTAAGGTACAATGTTTAATATGGCCTTTATTTGGATTTTGGAACAAATTAGGCAATTTACCTGAAAAGTGTGATTCGCTATAAGAATGATTCGGGATACAGACTGCACTCTGGAACGGATTAAATTTGTATCTATAGGTTCCACTGTATATTTAGGATGGAGATGCATCTTTACCGGTCCAAAAAATATTTCTTTAGCGGCTCATCCAGCCGCTCCCAACTCACACTTTCACACGCGACATCTTATTCGGGAAATTTTGTCAAAAAAAGAAAAGTTATGAATTAGTCACACAATAAATACATATTTGGTGGCGCGGTGAATCGCATGTCTGCCTTACTTTTAAAGGAACCCGAGTTCGAATCCAGCTGCCTACGAACTTCCCGTGAGGAGTTTGCATGTTCTCCCCCAGCCCGCGTGGGTTCTCTCCGGGCACTTCGGCTTCCTCCCGCATTCCGACAGCATGCATGGCAGGTGAATTGGACGTACTAAATTGTGCTGGGTGCGTGAAAGTTTGTCCGTCTCTGTGTGCCCTGCAATTGGCTGGCTACCAGTTCAGGGCGCCCCTGCTTACTGCCCGCTGGGATAGGCACCAGCAAGCCTGCGACCCTCATGAGAATAAGCAGCTTTAGAAGATGGATGATTACGGATATCTTCCAGTCATGAATTATTGCAACATACATTTCCTGTATGTCTTCAAAACTCCTTTTTTGACCAACTATTTTAAAATTTTGCTAACTAAGCCAAGTGTTGAATTTTGAGGTCAAATCCATAGTGAGTGTGAAGCAAGCATGTGTGAGTGTGTGTGTTTGTTGTTTTGTGTCCATATTTACACGCATGTGCTGGTGGTGAACATGCTAAAGGGGATCTTTAATTGGGCCCCTGCAGATTTATGCGCCCCGACAGGGAGCGCCATTATACATTGCTGTTTGTGTGTGTCTGTTTCGGTGTGTGTGTTTGGACAGAGTGGACAATGTGCAACCTCTCCCTCTGTCCAGTCACCGGAGGCCTGGTACACACACACACACACATATGCACATACGATCCCTCTAAGGTCTTCATCGCCTCAAAAATCAGGTCTCGCGTTTAGAAAAAAATATGCACTAACGCACCTTCTGCTTTGTCCGCATTTGCGTGCTACTGTGTGTGTGTATGTGCATGCGTGCATATGTGTTGCTTGTATATGTGTGTGGGGCAGTTGCAAATGTGTATGTGTGCGTGAGAGACTCTTGAAACCCTAACTAGATGAAAAACCAAGTGTGAGTAAATGTGCATAAATGGGCATATGGATTTAAACTAGTGTTAGCTTTTCATATTAAAAGTCTGATTATTTTCCAGCGTTGCATGTTAGGGTTTTAAGCCTGTGTTAGGGTTTTTAATTCGAACTTTAAATTAAGAGTTTGAAGCTTAGACATTGTCTGGCGACCTGTCCATTTTTTTCGCGTGTTAGAAATCAGTAGGCGTTTGCCGGTGTTTACCCGCCTGGAAGCGAAGCGGCGCATGAGGGCGACAGTGCGCTCGGGACTTTGCCGCCGTCTATTTTCAAGGCGACGCAGGCGGTGCGGCAGCTAACAGCTAGCCGCTAAATCCGCCGCTGAGCTGATGCCACAAGGTTGTGTTTTGACAGCGTGACGCTCCGCATCCTCCCGCCCGCCCGAGCCGTCTGGCTCGCCGGGTTGCCCTCGTTTGCACAGGTGCCGGCGGAAAAACCAAACTTGGCGGACCTCCGCCAAGGCAGAGGGCCGCGGTCTCTTCCAGCTCGTAATGTGCGGAGACGCAAATGATACGAGAAAATGTCAACATCCATAGCCCGTCTGTTTATCGTTCCATTAACATCCATCCATACATCGTCCCGCTATACACCTAAGCTAGCGAGGCTAGCTCCAGTTGCCTTACGTCTACAAAATAATCAAACGGCTTGCTTACACAATGCTAACATGCTACCAGCATGAGTGCACCTTAATAGCTAGTTGCACTTTAAAGTTTATAATAATAAAGCGAGAGAGGCTTACTATCGATCATCACTTAAGTTTGGCCAACTAAGCTAGCTAGGCTAGCTATGTATCTGTGTTGGCATTAATGCAGTACAGTGGGCCCCCTGTTTAAGAGATTAAGCCGTCCCGCTTTTGGGGTCGTAAGGCGAATTCGCCGTATGGCAGGCAATCCGAACCTATGTTAATTAGCTAATGCGTGTAAAGCTATAGGTAAAAACATCAAAATTGTATATACGTATTAAAAATCGGTGTCAAAATAGTATTGTTTGTACTACTTATATAATATACATGCATACAATTAAATAACCATTAAAAAATATAAAGGATTTATTTACCATTGAGCAACGTGAAAGCTTGTAATGACCATATTCGCTAGAGAGGGTAGCCTAACCTAGGCTAGCTTAACCTTCTTCGTATTTTTTATTATCTCTAGCTTCGTTTCAATATAAATCATCTTCTAATTCTCTCTTTAACATCACTAGCAATCTTGGGACCCATGGCCAACCAATTAAAGTTGGAATTAAGCACTAAAATGCATTATAAATCCGTTTTTGTAAGTACTCGCAGCAGAACAAAGTTGTAACGTTCCGCCATTTTGGAACGAGTGACTCCGACCAATAGCAGACCAGCATCTTAGTGTTTCCGCAACGCCGACCAATAGCAGACCAGAATTGTAGTGAGGTAATCTGTGACGCTTGTAGTGACATATGAGCGCGGAGTGAGTCACACACACACAATGACCACCATGTTCGTAAGGCGAAAATAATGGCGTAAAGCGGAGACAAAAAAAAAACTACGGTCTTCGTCGTACGATGGAAAAAAAAAAAGTAAGGCGGGGACGTCGTTAACCGGGGTCCGCTGTATCTATTAACCTGTCTACTCAACTAATTGATCGAGCTCATCTTGATCATCTATCTATCCAAGTCTCATTGAAGATCACCTGTCATGGCAGCTCAGCTAGCAAAACTTGTTCCATTTGCCCGATATCTACGAAATAATCAAACAGTACAGCTCGAGCTTATTTTCACAGTTACCATGAAGCTTGCTGTAAAAATAATGTTATTAACTTGCCATCCAAAATGTGTTAACCTTAATAACACTAAAACAAGACCTACTTACAATCCATGTTCACTAAGTTTGGTCGATTAAGCTAGCTAGGCCAGTGATGTTACCCATCCTATTGATCGAGCAATTTTTTTTTCTATCTCCCAGCCATTCATTGATTCATCGATTCATCTATTTAACCACTCAGTCATTCTTAAAGTCGACTGCGGTGGCAAGGATGTGTCGGAGGGAGCGTGAACGCTAATGCTACAACATCATACCGGCGGCCCATCGGCTTCCGGCGGGCCTCGTTCGGGCCTCCGCCGCCCGAGCCGAACCGAGCAGGCGGCCGGCGGACGGGCCCGCGAGCCGATCGCGCGGCGGGCCGCGGTCACCTTGCCGGAAGCTCTCCGCGTGGCGCTTTAATGAAGGCGGAGGGGGAGCGTGTCCGGAGGTGTTGTTGATGAGGACGAGGATGATGATGTCACGTCGGGCTGGCGCGAGAGGCAGCAGATCGCTTCTGACTCGGTCAGCAGATGTTTGGAAATGGCACTAATGTGAGCGCGCTGCCGCCTCGACAGGAGGCGGGGGAAACTGATTGTGAGCAGAAGTGAAATGCAAACAAGACTATTTTTAGCCCCCTGCCACTGACCAATGAAAAGCAAGTAGACAAGAAAGAATTTTTTTCTTTAATTGCACCCCTGAAGAAATTTGGTATATTTGTTATAAAGTCAAAATTCATACAGAACTTGAAGGAAAAATATAATACGCGAGTATTAGACCCCTCAAAAATTATAGACCAAAAATTGGAGTTAAAACTGCATATTTAGATAAAATATTTAGATAAAACGTGCATATTACGCTTAGATAATGAACCAAACCACACAAATATTTCCAAAAATATGATACAAAAAAACTTAATATTATATTATTATTTTGTATTATTATTATAGATACACATTTGTAAAAAAATTAAAAGCTTTAATTCTAATTGTAAAATATAAGAACACATTTTATAAATGTAATACAAATTGATAGAAGATCAAATAAATGTTTTCACTTGAAAGACGTAAAAATCATGCAAAATAGTTAGATAAAACTACATCATTCTATTTAATAATAGACAAAATACTCTGAATAGATATTAAATAAAAAACGATTATACGATCTATTTTATTTTACTGATGTTAGCACAAGTCGGAGGTGTAAAAATAATATATTGAAATCATTTCCTTATGCCAATGCAATTTGCTGATGGCTCCAAGCTGTTTTCGACAAACGAAAAAAAAAAAATCCATGGATTAGCGAAGCTTGATCCTCAGTGAAGGACAACGCGGGTGAAAGGTGGCGAGCCGCGCCGCCCTCCGATTGGTCCGCCAAAGCCAGGCCCCCAACGGTGACGAGCAAAAAGTGTTCACCTCCAACCGGTTAATCTGACCGCTAGCCATTAACGCCGCACAATAACATGTGGACTAATTATAAAAATGGACGTCAACATGTTTGTCACCTTGGACAAGCAAAGGGAACAAAGTGTTAGCGGCCAAAACATGTTTGTGGATGAAAGGTGTGAAGTGTCATTATTTGGACCCTTCAATAAAAGGATTTAAATGCCTACTGTGTATTCGCGAGGGAAAGGGTTTTAAAAACGAAACACTACTTTCCCCTAAAATATTTTCATCAGTCATTGCTAGCTATATTCGTTTTTATTATTATTTATCTAATACAGCTATTAATTCATTATAAATCCCGGGGATTTACATGAATCTGAACTGTTGAATTTCTCCATTTAAAAAAAGTAATTGTACATTTTAGATGCTTTATATATTTTCTTATAAAGACATAAATATGCAAAGTATTCATCTAAAGAAGTGTTTTTACATAGTTGTACACCAGTAAGTATTTTTAGATGGGGTTTTTTTCCGCAAAACATTAAATGCCAACCTGAACAAATATGGAATACTCATTTTTTACATACTCATCAGTAAATACATGACATCCATAAAGAATCATTAAATACAACTGAAAATATCACAGTTAATGAAGTTTGGGTGGGGATGGCCATGGTTTGACCCAGGGGTATATTCATTCTGTAAATGATTCAAAATATCATGAAAAATATATTTTTTTTTACCTCTTGTCTTTCTGACTGACATTCTAAAAAGATAAACAGAGAGGTTACCTTATTTTTACATTTTCAATCGTTTTTACCCCAGAGATCTAATAGTGTAGTTTAGTGAATTTTTTTAGCGACATAACTTAGTCATGTTGCAACATAACTTATAGCGATATAACTCAATGATGTAGCTTAGCAATATAACGTAGCGACATAGCATCATGACATTGCTCCATAGCAACGTAGCTTATTGATACAGTTTAGCAATGTAGATTAGCCGTATACTTTAGCAGCGAAAGTTTAAGATAGTTTTTAACGAAATAGCTAAGTGATGTTGCGATGTAGCTTAGCAATGTAGCTTAGCAATGTAAATTAGTAACATAGAATTATGACATTGCGCAACAACAAAGCGTATTGATGTAGTTTAGTGATGTAGCTTTCCCACATTATTTAGTAAAACAGCTTAATGAAGTAGCAATTGAGATTGTGACATAAGTTCATGATATCGCATAGCTAGCTAGCATTGAAGTGACACTCTTAGTCACGTAGATTATCCAGGTAGAGGAAGGATCTGCGACTCGTAGTTCCCACAAGGTCACCTGACTTTTTGTTCATGTAATGTCTTTAATAATGACTCCGTTTTCCGCTTTTTTATGTCATGTCTTTAATAATTGCTGCGTCCGCTGGTCATTCCCAATTGAGTGGGCCCTTTTAACGATCCTGCGCGTCTTTAAGATGTTCCATAATCGTTTTCATTGGGCCCAATGTCGCCGATCAATCTTGACCTACTAATCGTTTTTTGTCGTTTTTAGCCGGTCCCTACACCTTTGACATTAGTTAAATCAGTGCTTCTCAACCTTTTTTCAGTGAAGTACCCCCGTGAAATGTCTTTTCAGCCAAGTACCCCTTAACCAGTGCAAACTTCATTTGTATTTAGAAGAAAACTGTCAAAAAGAAATCAGTTTATTATTAATAAATGTCCACAAAAAAATCAAATCAACATATATATATATATATATATATATATATATATATATATATATATATATATATATATATATATATATATATATATATATATATATATATCCACAGAAAAATATTCAACTTAAAGTGTCCTCTTTAGGGGTTACGGTAGAGATCTGGTCACAAAAATGACTCATTAATAAAAAAAAAAATTGTCCACAAAGATAATCAACATAGTGTGCCAAACCTGTGCTCAAAAAGAAATAGTTATAAATATCTGTCCACAGAAAAATATTCAATTTATAACATTAACTTTTGGAATTACAGTATAAATCTGTTCACAAAAATAAATCATTTATTTATTTTTTGGTAGTGTGAGAGCTAATTTTGGAAACTTGATATGTTTTCACCATCCGGGTGAAATTTCAGCTCCCTAGTGTCATCTTTCAATGATTTCCCCCTTGATGTAACGATCAAAGGATCGGACAAAAGTTGCACCAGGGTTAAATTACTTCTCCATAGAGTCCAGAGTTTTTCTAATTGAAGAAAACGTTGTATGTTATCTTTACGCAATCTTAAAAAAAAATACAACGGCTGCATATAAAAAGAATGAAAATGATTCATTTCAATAAATGGAATATCTTACATCTCCAGCCATACTGAATAATGATCAAAAATACATTTTTTAACATATGTCCCATCACGAGTGCAATGACTTTTGGAGAAATTCTTTGCTTGCGTCGTAAAAACACGGCCCGCACACACAAAAAACAGATTGGACACTGGGACTAAATCCCTCCATGCGGCCCCCCTTTGGCCTCCGTTCCAACAATCATATTTGATGTTTGCATCATAATTGAGATGATGTTGATGATCCTGTTTGGCCAAAGGAGATTCCGCCGTGCGGGATTAGCGGGAAGTCGGGAGGCTTAGCAGGAAAAAGGCCAGAGGAAGGAAAAAAAAAAAAAGAAAAACATTCAAATCAGGCATGTTCAAACGGGATTGGAAGGAGGGGATGGCGTTTTCATTCAAATGAACTTTTGAGAAGGGCCGCAGATAACAGGGTCACAAAAAGAACACAAACGACTCGTTAACGCCGACATCTGGATACGCGCGGGCTCAGGATGTTTTCAAAATACTGTTTTGAAAACTCAAGCAATCTATCTAACCGTCACGTAACTGCCAAACGAAGACGCCGTTGGAGTGTTCAATGTTAATAACGCCCTGCAGTGAACAATAAGCTTGTTTCAGAATAACATCATGGAGCTGGAAGCCACTCATTCCATTGAAAAAAAATGTTTGCGCTGACATGCTGTGGGCTAAAACAAGCCACCGTTAAATAACATCATTAAAAATATCAACACTTTTTTTTTTTCCAATGTGCCTCGGGGAGACAAGCTTCCGTCAGTCCAAAATGTCCAAAAAGATGGGAACTCACACCCTAGCGCTCTTGTTTTAATTATGAGGAGTCAGCCGATGATTACATTTCCACGACACATACGCCTGATCATCACATTTACCACTTGAAGGATGGTATTCATTAGAGACATGCCTGCCAGTTGAAAAGATGTCCGTCGTGCTCATATTTCTGACGGTAAGCTGCCGAAATATTAGGTACACTTGCGCGAGCTGACGGAGGTCAAAGCGAAACAAAAAAGAGCAAAAAAACAACGTGGGAAAATCGACGTAAATGTTCTGATGTCAGTGAAAAATATTCAGATTGAATTTCATACAGAACTTGAAGAAAAAATACAATACTTGAGTATTAAACCCCTAAAAAAAATACAGACCAAAAATTTGAGTCAAAACTGCAAAAATATACAGCTAAATATGCATATTTTTTTTTAACAAAACCACACAAATATTTCAAAAATATTACAAAAAATATATTTTATATTTAATATAAACATATTTGTAAAAAAGAGTTAAAAGCTTTAATTTTTAAATGAAAATTATAACAACAAAATTAGAAAACGCAACACAAAATACTGGAAAATTTGGAAAATTGGTCAATAAAAGTGCGAATTTACAAAACGGAAAAATGTAGAATATTTAATGACAAATACATAAGACTTTAAAAATAAAACAGCAACTACAAAAATATACAACTGATTTATAATCTGCATTTTTAAAATAATTAAATTAAAAGAAACAAAGATTAAAAAAAAAAAATACTGAAAAGAAAAATATAGAAATCATGCAAAATACTTGACAACTATCAAATAGTATTACACCCCCAGAAAATGCCAAAAGAAATATTAAGATAAAACTACATAAATTTATTTAACAATGGACAAAATATTCAGATATTTAAAAAAAAAACAACAACCGGACAATAATAGCAAAATATTTGATGCACAATGTGAGTATATTTGTAAAATAAAATAAAAAAGTTTAATTTTAAATTTGAAGATATTAGAACACATTGCAATAAACAGTTTAAAATACTGGAAATTTGTCAAAAAATATTGGTTGAGAAAACCACAAAATTAAAATAAAAAGTGGAAAGGGAGAACTTTCAATGCAAGCTACACGCGTTTCAGAAATTATACAGTTTGAGAGAAAATGCAAACATATATACGATAATAAGCACGTACGAAAATAATACAAAATAATACGAAAATAAGCATGTATATATGAAGAATTAAAACTAATCAAACCTTATGAACTATTTTTCCACACAACAATATTAAACAAAAAATGAAATGCAAAATCATCCAAAATACTAATAAAATATTTTTAACAAACTCGGAAAAATACATTAATTTGACAAAATATTAAATGTGATTTGGGATAAAAAGTATCCAAATGTTGAGAAAAATTGTGTTAATATGCAAAAAATAAATATGTACCAGAATTAAAAATATATACATTTTTTAAGTAAATAAAGTTAAAAAATATATCAAATTTTGCAGTTTATTTGGTATTATGTGAAAATGTAACACAAAAAAGTGTTCAACGTTGCCAACTCGCCTCTCTTCCAGTCAGATTGGAACATTTTCTCTGCCTCGTCGCCATGGCAACGGCATCCTACCATCGCAAACATGTGCTGATGTTTAACACCGGCGCAGAATCGGCACCCACCTGAGTGACACGGCGTCCATTTTTCATGCCAAGCCATGAAAAATGAACATTTCCTCTCGGCGTGAGGAAGATGCGAGCGGACGTCCTCGCCGTCTCCGGTCCTGGGTTTCTGCGCCGTCCTTCGCCGCGGCCCCGCTGTGGGGCTCCGCCGTTGACATTGAGAGCATGCGACAAAGCCCGCGCCCGTGCTGGACGGCGCCCCCTGCAATATTAACTCTCATTTGCGCAGCAGCTGTGGCGAGCTGAGAGCATGAAACATTGAAGGAAACAGCTGCCCGCCATCCGCCGCCGTTGCCGCCGCCATTAACACGCCCGCTCGGAACCCCCTCCCGCCGCCGCCGTCGCGTTATACTCTGCCCACCAAAAAGGCACTGCTGTTTCTCAGTGTGCGGCCTGTCGCCCGGACCGTAGCGCACCTCGGCGCTGCGGCGTTAAATAGGATGGAAAATCAGAGACCTTTGAACCCTGGTGCAGTGTTATTGCAGGGTCCTTTTTTTCCACCTCATTCTCACGGTCTTTTACCCGACGGACGGCGGGCTCCTCCCGGAGCGATAGCTAAGCGGTCGCGCCATTTTGAACTTTGACATGTGCTCACTGTCTGGGTGAAATTTCAGCTCCCTGGTGCCGTCTCTCGATGCCTTCCATCGGATGTCAAATGCCTTTCGTGTAAAGATCAAAGGATTGAACGTAATACAGTGGACCCCCGCCGTACGAAATTGATCCGTTCCGGAGTTGGGATCGTAAGGCGAAATCGGCGTATGGCTGATAATAAAAATCTATGCTAATTAGCTAATAAAGCTTAAATCAGCTTAAATCATCAAAATTGCATATACATATTAAAGATGAGTAAAAATAGGATACGAAGTGCTACCTATATATAATATACATGTACGCAATTAAATAACGTCCTAAATAAAAAAATATATAAAGGAAAATTGACATTTTAATTACCTTTGAGTCACGTTGACTTGAGCTGTTTACTTTCGTAATGCCTATCGAGGGTAGCCTAGCCTTCGTATCTCTTGATTATCTTCAGCATCGTTTCCGTACAAATCATCTCTCTCTTATATCACTAGCATATCGTGGCTAACAAATTAAAGTTTGAATGTAGCACCCGTAAAGTGGGAAAAGCTGTCAAAATCATGACCCAAAAATGGTCAAAATATTGCGCTAGGATCAAATGTACGTAAAAAAAATTTTTATTACACCAATACACATAAATGAAAGATTATGTTCCATTGAACGAGTACTAGGCAGATTGGATTAAATATGATGTCAATATAGTACTTTACTGATTCTAGTCCATTGCCTATCATATCTTGATCCAGCCTATTTATTTGCGTCCACTGTTGTGTCTATTTTGTCTCAGTAAGACAACAAAGTGAACAGTATCACATTCATAACAATCCACAATTCAAAATACACAATCAAGATCGTAGACAACAAAGGTGTTGATATTGGACACGGAGGCTCGGTTGCGCGGCTCCCCGAGCGTCGCTTCCACGCAGACGTCTGAAGCGGCGCGTTTGTTGGACAGGCGGCGGCGTCCAAAAACAATTCCCTCTAGGACGTCCTGATTCACTTTGGCTTTAACAGGAGTAGCGCTAGTGTTAGCAGGGGAGCATTAAAGCGAGGCTGTTAGCATGAGAGACAGCTCGGAGTACGGCGACAGGACATGGCCCCAACCTCCGCCGGGACCCTTACCTCCTGGTCGTCCTCGTCGCCGATGAATAATTGAGCGCAGCCAGTGTACAGTGGTGGATGATATTCAAACTGTAGATTAGTGCTGCAGTTATCAACTGTTTTTGCTATTTAATGACTTTCTTCTCTGGAAATTTTCGTCAAATCTCTTTCCATTCATGTTGGTCTGAGACGAAGCGGCTTATATGTTAAAAATTGATCAGTAGGAACAGCGACTGTCAGCGTCAAATTGTGGACAGTCATTTATGTCTATAACTCCAGCTTGCATGGAACGCTGCTCTAGCTGCTAGCTAGAGGTTAATTTATGCTAGCTGCAGCTGTAATAGAGCCCGAGCCACCGCAAACGTTGGCAATTGGCGCCGTATTTCAATGTCAGTATAATGAAGCTGTCGTTTAGCGCCCTGAATTGGAGATTGAACGGTATTTTGAAACAATCTTTGTTTCTGTCGAGAGTCGCTAGCAACACTTGGAGTAAGAAAGATTACGATGTTACCCCACAACTTCAAGATAAAATCGTACCAAGGCATTTGTGTTTGTATATTATTTGGTGAAATAAGGTTTATTTTGAAGGTTTTTTTTACTCTCATGCTGTCATACATTTTTTCAGCCAATTGTCCAGGGGAAGAAAATGAGGACTTAGATTACTATACAATAGTGCCGTGCGATAATATTGATATGTTGCGCAATGCGCGTATTGCAATACAATGTTCAGTTTCCAATATATCACGTATCATTTTTGAAAAGCCTTATTTTCGTAATATTTCTTTTTTTTTTTAATCAATCCGCTCCAGAGTGGCTCTCGTATCATGATTTTTGTCATATTATGAATCGTGTTTTACATGTAAATCATTCAAAAACACCACATCAACTGTTATAATACATTATCTTTGGAGAGAGGCGAATTTCAACACGTCCCTCAATAGCCTCGTACCCCCAACCGTGCAAGTTTTAACTATAGAGACCTACTTCTTGACAAAAGATATAATATTGTCAAAATTCCTTGTCCCGAACCGTTGATATATGCCATGATGCAAAAGACATATTGTACATTAAGATGATGGCGACAAAATGTAGCCAGTGTGGATTAATGAAAAATTTGACCCCTGACCATGAGCAAGTTAGCGTTATGACACGATGAACAGTAAAATGTTCATATTTGACATGTAGTGAAACAACAATTTTCAGAATGTTTAGCAAGACATTCATTGGATTTTATTATTGTTTCTGTTAGTATTAATAATAATAAATATTATGATTTTATTTGATGTCGTTTTATACAATTTCTACATTTTTCTTTTCTTTTCATATTTATTTTATTTTTATTTCATTTTATTTTTGGCTTGACGCTTATTGCAGAATTTTAACTAAAATTGAGAAATTAATTATTAACGTGTGAATGCAAATTCCCTTTATATGCTGCCATTTTTATTTTATTTGTTTTAAAGCCTTCATTGACCTGTTACGCATGCTTTGACCTAGGAGGGGCAGTGTGGTGCACCCTTGCAGATAACACACCTATGAATACCTCCATGAATGAACTCAATGAGTAAAAGAAGAAGAAAGTAACGGCCAAGACACCAAACAAAGAAGACATTGGCGAGGAGACTGCATTGAGGATCAAAATGTTTGACTTGGAAAAAGGTAAGAGCTCACTGGGTCGAACTAAGAAAATAAAACAACATTTTGGGAGGTGTTGACAGGTGCGGTGGGAATACATATTTGATGGTGCTGAAAATTTCAACATTGACAGGCATTTGAGCAAAATGTGTAATATAAAATCGTGTCCAAATGTTCCAGTTTTCAAAGTTTTCTCATCATTCCACCATTCAACGCCTCTCCCTGCAGCGTTTTCGCCTTCACACGCAATTTCTTCAGGAAGTGCACATTTTCTATTTGATATGATAAATCCCGAATTAATCGCAAGACATACGTCACACACGCGAATGTAAATACATACAAATATGAAAGTAGGTATTCTAATCTTAATCCTTGGAAAGGATGGAGCAGGCCTAATCTGATCCACACGTGTGATCATCATCATCATAAAGACATTAAATCGCAGTCAAACAATAACACAAATGAACGCGCTGATGCTAGGCTATGTTAACTATTATAATCCTAATGCTGAGTACAGCTTCGTTATCTAGTTTAGGGAATTAAAATCTCCGCAAATAATTTATATTAAAAATACATTTCAATCAATAAATCACTAATCTACAAATTTAATACGTGAGCGGGAATATTTAGCGGCAGCACACAAGCTAAAAGTTGGCATGATGCTAACAGTAATTTAGCTCATGCACAACGTTAGGTCTAGATTTTGGGATTTACTACACCTGAAACCCTCAGTTGGAACTTCTAATTTGAAACTAACCTTTTGGGAAAAATCTCCACCCTGTCATTAAAAAAAAAAACTTAACTCTGTCGTGAAATTGTAATTTGGAAATTGTACTAAACTTTAATCATTGACATGATTGAATTATTCCCCAATTTAAAACATTTACTCTCATGGAACAATTTACTAACCCTAACCCAGGATTAGAAACCTAATTTGAAACCCTAACCAATGCTTGGAGCCCTACCATGATAGTCTTAGTTTGAAACCCTCATTTGGAACTTCTAATTTGAAAATCTAAACCCTGTCTTTAAAAAAACAAATTAAATCTTACTGTCTCAAAACCTTAACTCTAATTTGAGATCATTGCCTGTCGTGAAATTGTACTAAACTTGAAATCATTGACATGATTGAATAATTCCCCAATTTAAAACATTTACTCTCGTGGAACAATTTACTAACCCATTAGAACCCTAATTTGAAACCCTAACCAATGCTTGGAGCCCTACCATGATAGCTTTACTTTGAAACCCTAGTTTGAAACGCTAACACAGACTTAAACTTTTAGCAATGCTTGAAAACCTCATTAGAAACCCTACCTTAATTGAAACCCTAATCCAATTTGAAAAAGTGGATCTAAACTTTGATTTCAAACCCTAACTTGTTACCTTAACCCAGACTTGAAATCCAAACATGAAACCCTTACACTTACCTTAAATATTGTCTTAAACCCCAACTCTATCTCGATTTCTTGTTGAAATAATTTAACCCAGGTTTGACATAAAAACGTATTTGTAACCCTAACTCTAACATCAAACCTTACCTTTTGATTTTTAGATTAGGAAACTCAACTTTCTAATTAACACTCTGATTAACATTTAGCATAGCGACCATTCCCGCGTTCTTAATTCCCTAGCTGATCACCCTCATTGACATTGCGATATTGATTGTATGGCGTGAAAGCGGGATTAAATCGGCACTCTCAGCATGCCGACAGGGATAAACCAGGGGGGGGGGTCCCCCGACCAATCCCGCCCCCGTTAGCGACACGCCACTCACTTTACAGTAAGTGGGGATTAGCTTGCACTCCATTTGGAGCTTTTGTTCACTCAACAATCAAAGCCAGCACTTATTTATACGCTTTGAATGTGACAGGGCATGAAGACGTCTTTCTAATTTGTGTGTGAATGGAAAAACTGATATCAAAATAAAATGGGGTGAGACTGACATCTTAATACGTTTTGCATGAATGGATATTGAATCTAACCGGATACCCAGAGATTTTCATTATATATGTGTATGCGAATGGACATAGGTTTTAGTTTTTGCGCTGGGGCAGATGGATGAATTTGCCATCACGAAGCTGTCTGCGGCGTCTAATGAAGACAAATGTTTTTGGAGGGATGATAAACAGGAAGTCTCATCGCTCAACGCCGTTGAACATTAGCCTTTGCGGGGGCGGAGCCAATGAGACGCCATTTAGTATTCGGAAGAATGGCTCATAAAGCCTAACGAGCGTTTTGTTTCGTGGGTGCTAAAAATGCTAATGCTAACGTTCATCTTGAGGGAGAGGTCGCTAATCATGACGATGACGGGTCCTGCTAAAATTTCACGGTTTGTTTTCCCAACGCACGCTAATGGACGGACACGTATCGATTATACTGCATATTTACATAACTTTATTTGGGGGCGGTGGTTTTGTTCCAGATCATCCCACAAAAAGTAACATCCGAGACATAGAAACGTCCCAAGAAAAGAGCAAACAGTTTATGTTGCGAGTGGACCAAATTGTGGCTATTATGTGCATTAGTAGCAATTTTATTTGATTTCTTTTGGGGTGGAGACCAAGCCTGAAAACATCTGTCAGCGGATAACAAATGACCGCTTACAGATGTTCCTTTAATGCGACCTGTCGAAAGGAAAACTCCCCTCCCCGCGAACAACTAAATGTGGCATTAAGCATCACCTTCTGCTTTTATCTCGACACAAGATGGAGCCTAATGCATATTTAGCCTAGCTTAGCTTAGTTTAGCGGCTAAGTGAAGATGGAAAGTGTAACAATAAGCCACGGATTTAGTGGCAACAATAGCAGCAGCCTACATTTGACTTAATCTTCGCTAGGATTAGCGTGCGCGGCTAACGGCGGAGGATATCAAAATGCATTTTTTTCCCCCCGGCGGCGGCGACGGGGGCACGGCGGCACATTTTTTTCCCGACTTTCCTCATATGCTGATGAATTATCCGTACCCGTCGCCATTAAGGGTTGGGATGTCACGACTTTTGTATGCTAATGGCCTCCTTGGGTTTCCAAAGAGCTTAGTTTACGTTCAGTCGTTTTTGTTCGTGTGTTTGTGTGTGTGAGAGAGAGAATGAACAGACACGTTAGTGATTTTACGTCTTTGAATATAACGGAAAAATGGGCTTTTCTACTACTAAGATAGTTAACGATGTCAGTTGCAATCGTAAATAAAAACTTTAATGAAATTTTTAAGAAATTAAAAAGTATAAATAGTAAAGATTGATTACTTAATGACAAAATAGTATGTGTTCTTCGTCATGTTCACGTTTTTGCTGTTGCATTCGCCGGGGGCTTCGCCGGATTAATAAACGTCTCGCTTCTCCCGGCTAATACTCCCGCACAAGCTAGCAAACGGAAAGTCACAGAAAGGACAAGCCGTGGCTACGCTAGGCTAATTGCTCTTGATGAATCAAATGGGCAACCCGCTCTTCTTATTATTGCAAGTAGATAAATTGCACGGCCAGTACTATGCTGCCGGCTAGCGATAGGGACGCTAACAGCGGGATAGCATCCGTCACGCTAAATAGCTCGCTAGATTATTGCGCCGCGGCGGCCATGTTGCATAGATAAGACACGGGGGGGAGGGGCGGGACGTCGAGGATCCCTTCTCGCTGACGACGCAGAGCCAAGGGCAACGACGGATAAGTAATGTGTGGATTATTGCAATTAGCATGGCAAAGTACTTACAGGGATCAAATTAAAAAATTCATTAAGGTGCACAGTTAATTAAGGAAGACTTTTGGGGGCGTACGGGATAAATTATGACGCCTATTAAATGTGTGACTGGTTGCACGGGTTCTCCCAGGCGAGAAGCGCTCTGTCGCTTAGCTGGAATAACGTTAGGCTGACCACTTTTTTTTTTTTCCTCGCTGGATGAAGTCGCTCTGTTGTGCGCGCTGTTGTGTAAGGTTAGGATGAATTGTTGGCAGAAAGGAGTGATTGTCTGGTTGCTTTGATTGGTGCGGTCCTCTTGGAAATAGGAATTGGATGAGGAAAAAGACTGACCCTAGATTAGAGATCGAACAAGATGGGTTTTTCAGGACCAATACCGATTATTAGCAGTGGAGGAGGCCGATAACCGATATATGAAAGCCCATTTGCAGTAAAACTGTAAAAATTGGCGTTTAAAAAAATGGAATGGAATCTCTGAAAATTTTCCATCGAAAAAAGTTAAAAGTTAAAAAACCTATGACTTGTCTTTGAGGGTTGATAAAAGTCAGGGTGATGAATCCTGAGGTTGGACCACAGGTCGGAGGTGTTTTTGTTTTTGTTATCATTGCCCCCATGCTCCCACCAACACACACAAAATTGAGTTCTTTTGTGGGAAACAAGCAAAAAAAAAAAAAGTTTGGACAAAACGATCCAAAATGTAGTTGTATTTCTTGGGCTGGATTCACTTATAACCCAAAATGTTGCCTAAAACGAAACATCTCAAAAAAGTAACAAAAAATTGTCAGGATAAATTTAGTTTTTTTTTTTATTTTGGGTCCCAATTTGAGTTATTTTTGACCCAACCTATACCTTTGAATAAAAAAAAGTTCTTTTTGAAAGTAAAAGTTCTTTGCTGCCCAAGTGGATCATAGTTGACTTTAAAGCGAGCGGTCCATCAAAACCTTAGCGAGCGCCCGTCGCCTGGGATCCATTACGGCATCAAAACTTTGCGCAAGATGAAAGCCGCTGAAGCTTTTGTTGTAATTTCCCTTCCGTCTGTCCCCGGTCTGCGTCTCATATGTAATTAAAGTGCTGCGGCATATTCTCTAATCCTGACGGCGCTTCCTCATTCAAGCGCATTGTCTGAGCGCCACAATGCGCTCTTACATGTCCTTAAATGGGGAGATAAAGCTCGCCTAAGCCTTTTAAATCGGCCCCGCTCCACGCTGCTAATGGGAGTGCCGCGTGCGCTTGCGGGACCAGCGAGAGAGCGACAGAGGCCGGCTTAGGACGGGACGGACGCCGCCGCCGCCGTAATTACAAATGCGTTCAACTTGTCGGCCCTGACATATTTCCGAGGCGGAAAAACGTCAGGCAGTGCCTACGATGGCGGAGGATTCAATACATTGACGAGATTGATGAGTCAGACGGAATCAAAAGTTCTACTCTCTTCCAAGGAAAAATCGACGTTCTTAAAATTGTTGGAAAATATTTGTATACATTACCGTGAATAAATTCATTCCTGTATTTTACAGACAAAAAATGGCACCGGTTTCTAAACTGCAACTGCAAATATCAAAGATAAAAAAAATCAATGTTTGTCATGTACAGTTTGCACCGGACTCTAAGCCGCACGTCGTAACATAAGATATTTTTGCAGAAACAAGGTATGTTGAAGTTTTTTTTTCAATATTTGTTTTCATTTATTCTTTTTTTAAACTGCCCGCTTTCAGCAACATTATGCCTTCAACGGAGATTAAACATGCCTGCACTTTTAGAACGAAATTAAAGACACACTCGGATTGTTAGAGTACTGCACCAACACAACAATAACACGCTGATTGCATTTTGTCGAGGAGAGTGCCCCCTGGTTTTGAGTAAATAGCAGTCCAAACTCCAAATACAGTGAACACCCACCATACGACATTAATAGGAGTTGGGATTGTAAGGCAAAATTGTCATATGTAACAAAATGGTATAGTAGGTTTCATATATAATATCTAGTATCTAGAAAAATACCTAAAGGAAAAATTACATTTTATTTCCCTTTGTAGTGTGTTACTTGAGCTAGTTATGGCCATATTCCCTAGCGAGGGTAACGATGCGCATGCTTTCTTCATATTTCTTAATCTACAGTTTCGTTTTCATAGTAATCATTTTCTTACTTCTCCCTTTAACATCACTAGCAATCTTGGGACCCATGGCCAACCAACTCGAATTAAGCACTAAAATGCACAATAAATACCAAAACGCAAGACTCACACAAGATCAAGTCTTTACAAAACACACGCGAGACATTGTGGGAGGGATTTCAGCCAATAGCATATCGGAATCTTAATGACGCCGACCAATAGCAGACCAGAATTTTAGTGACATATGCAGTGATGCATATAGTGACGTATGAGCATGCTGCGACTCGCAGTCATACGCACGCACACTGACCACCAAGTCTGAATTTTGTAATTGTTGTTTATGCCGTAAGGCGGGAAAAATGCTGTAACAAGAGGACAAAAAAATTTCGTAATGCACGTCGTAACGTAAAAAAATGTAATCTAGGGAGGCTGTAACCCGGGGGTCCACTGTACTTTGATAGCTTCCTCTTCTGTCTCCCTTAGTCTCCTGGGATGTTGCCCCCTGGTGGCTAAATAGAATGCATATATGGAATTTGAGCCACAGGGTTCACAGCGCAAGTAAAAAGTAGCGGCTTAAAATTGACGGCACTTATGCAAGATCAAACACGGGAAGTAAAACGAGGTCAGCGGCATCCGAGGTCTTGCCACACGGCCGGATGCCCTCATTGTAGTTCATGAGGAATGTTCCCATGGAACATGATGTCGGTATGTTGACGTGCGGCCGCCCGTACCGATACGCCACTCCAACGCGCCGCCGCCTCCTGCAAGCATCAATAATAAGAGCGGCAGGTGGCCAAAAGGCCCCTCCTCTCTCGCAAAAAAAGTAAAAGGAGCCATCTGTTCGCCAGCAGGGGGACTAGGAAACACGTTAACATATTGCCACTAACGTTATGAAATGCACATTTAATCATTTAAACGCAGAGTCGTGAATTATCAGCAAAAGGAGAGGCACGCTACTTCCTTATTTTGACGCACAAATCATTGCAACACGAAATCAACTTCTTGAGCTTTTGGTTGCATTCATTTTTCCGGAAAATAAAAAGCTTATATTTTATATTATAAACAAGTTTCGCTACTGAGTTATAGTTATAATAAATCATTCTAAAATTATGTCAACTTCAAATGCCTGCACATTTATTTTATGAATATTCTACCGACCCTGCAAAGTCTCCGCACTTTTGTTTTTATTTGAAACTTAAATAAATATCAATGTAGGCAAGGCATACGTGCAAAAAATGTGTTCATTTGAACACAATCTATTTGATTTTTAACCAAAATATCGAATATTTGGAACGTTTAAGAAATGTGTACATGTTTAGTACTAATAAATAAACAAACAAATAAGAACTTTAAGATCGTTAGTGTTTTTTAAATTGCTCTTTGCAAGCAACAGTGCCCTGCCATTGGTCTTTTTTTTTTTTTTAAGACAAAGAACTTTCCTATCCTTAATGCATCTACTTATTTTCAAAGAAGCGGCTTGCTGAGTCAACTCTGCAAGCACTTGTGATACCGTATCACTAGTCGTATTAATGTCGAACTGCACCGCATTTCCACCACTGTCCACTGTGAGGCACACTAGCTTTCAAGAGGCTTATTCAAGATGCCTCTCGACTTGTGACAAAGCTAACGCATGTGCGTTCGATTCATCAGATTTCATTCAAGGTGGTCATTTTTCTTAAGACGTTCCTAAGACATTCTCCAACACCCCCCCACACCTCCCCACACTCGACACGCTGACTAAAAATAAGCTTATTATCTATAGATATTGTATAAGTATACCTAAACCTGTATGCTTTTTAACATTAACAAAAAAAGCAATACATATCAACTTTCAACAACCGGTAATTTATTTTTACAGGGTTTATGGGTTACAGCTTAGTCTAAATCAGAAAAAAAAATACTCAAGTGCATTAAAGTACCTGAAACTAAAAATTTTTTAAATTCATTTGATTGCAATTACACTTCACAAAAACAAAGCCTTTTTCCTGGGGTCATCCGCGCCTGCCGGCATCACCTCGCACCCCCTCAAGGAGGCCCGCCCCACTTATTGAGAAGCACTGATATCAAGACAAATTTATAGGCAAGGCATCACTTGCATTTTTTTTTTCTTTATGATTTTATCGTTCAGATAAAACGAGGCTTCCTGGCTCGGAGGCTCCTCGCGAGGCTCGGAGGAACGAGCTACAAGGTTATATGGATGTTGATGGGGAGAAGCTGCATAATTAATTTGTATATTCTAGCATGACAGATGTTTGATTTTGGCTCTAAAAGTAATTAATAATAAGAGAGTGCGGCGAGAGGCAGATTGCCGCAAGATTATTTATGAAGACTCCTCACGGAGCAATTTGAGCAGTGCGTGTTTGTGTGTGTGCCCGTGTGTTTGCGTGTGCCAGCGTCACCTGCTCCCTTAGCGGTCCCAGCTGTTAGCATAGCTTTTAGCGCTGCCATCTACGGAGAGAAAAAAAAAACACGAAAAACAAGGCTCTAATTGTCGAAACAACATGGCTGGATTTATGCTAATAGGACGTAAACACGAACATTAGAAATCAGACGCCATTAAAGAAAATATAGGCTGAAAAAAATGTAATGCAAATATCGTACATTCAAGAGAATTAACCATTATACATGGTGCATATATGACACACTAAAATATTTTACTAGATGCAAACATATACATATACAGCTTGATAAACATGACGTCAATGTTAAAGTTATTATTACCTAGGTACTCAGTTACTTTATGTAATTAGGTATAAATGTATTACATTCCTTTAATGAGATATTCAAGTTATTAATATTCGGTTCTTGAAATACTCAAACAATTGATTACTTTCGCTCGTCAAGTATCAATGTGATGAAATATTTATGGTAATTAAGTATGAAAGTAAAAAAATATTATTTAGGTAATAAAGTCCTACAGTATTAAAGTAATTCATTACTTGAGGTACTTAGGCACTAAAGTAATTGATTACATTTGTATTTAAGTACTTATCCAAATTCTTGAAAGAAAAAAATACCCGGGATTGAAGGTCTGGACACTTAAAAGCGTAAAAATATGACTTTGGGATTGGATGAGTTTAACCCCTAAGTGTTTGGGGATTTTTCACTAGGCTGGCCTTATCTTCACCCAACTCCGAAAGGCCCATAACATCGTCAAATATAAATATAGATTTATTTTCAACACCTCTAAATGGTCAGTATATCCTACAGGGATCCTATGCCACCTTTATGTACAAAAATTGTTAAAATGCGATAATAGGAAAAGTAACTACGCTGTGTATTTATGTATTTATGAAATTGAAATATTTATCGAGTGATAATTAGAGTATTATGACTTTTGAAGACTTTGGCATTATGATAGTCCAGGCTAAGCCAATCATCGAAGTCATTGAAAGGCTTGCAAATGTCAAAAATTGGTCGCTAGCCCCACCCGGTGGTTTTGGGGTGTCAACACAAACATTTCTCTTGCGTCCCGTTAGTGAGTTGCTGTTGAAAAGAATAAAGCAAAAATTGAGGAGAATGCATGATAAAACATCGGGTTTTCAATTTGTCCAACATTGACCGCATTTCTCATTTTGACTGGCAGTAAATGAGCCCGACATGGGCTAAATTTGACACCAATAGGGCGTACCTCTCGACGTCCCGTTTGCAAACATTTAGGAAGGACGGCAGCGTGCCATATTGAGAGTCATCATGTTTTGACAATCTATGCAAGATTTTAGATTTTAAATTGATGGATGTAAATATTTACAATCGAGACAATAGAGCACTTATTTGGATGTAAATATGCCGCATTAAGGATTATAGACCATGATACAATTATTATGAAGCGAATGTGCACTTAGTTGAATGTAGACACCGGTACACAGTACACACTGCTTTTCTGTGAATGTTGTTATGCAGGCCTGTATGACTTGAGATGATTAAAAAAAAAAAAAAAAGAAAGAAAAAGCAATGGCTGCCAGGGCGTTGACAAAGGGATGAAAGTCATCTCCTTAACGAGGGAGTAAATCAGACATGGAGGCAGTTAGCGCAAAGTCTACTTGATTGTTTGAATGTGCTGCGCTGATTGAAGCCGTCACGCCGCGTGACACATCTCGTAACACGACAACATTGTCTTCACGCCGCTTCCCGCGCACACTACGTTATTTTTATGACTTGATAACTTAACGCCTTCGCAGGTGATGACTTCATGGCCTCCCCTCCCTCTCACTAGGATGCTGTGAAAGTCAGCCTTCAGAGCCAGTATCACCAGGCAACATGCAGTTTCATGGCATAGACGCAGGAAGGCGGCCATTTTGGTTTCAAGCAGCCATTTTCGGGTCATTTTGGCAAATCCCAAAGTAGAAGGTTTATTCGGGGTTTATTTTGAATGTTTCTCGTGGTTTTTGTAAATAAAACCATTTGAATGTATTACTTATTTATAATCCTAAAATAATTGGAAATGGAGTTTAAAAATTCCCCCTTCTATATATTAGGTTACGGGCCCTAGATTTTTTTTATAATATAAGTCAGAAAAATGCAAATTATAACCAAACACATAGAATACATAGTAATCAGTGTAATCTATAGTAACACACATATATAGCATATATTATCAATATATTTTGGCAGTACTAGATGGTTAATTCATGAGAAGTGAAAGGTTTAAAGCAGTTTTGTGAATTTTAGCAGAAGCACAAACAAGTCTTAAGTCGGCCATTTTGGTTTGAAGAAGCTATTTTCGATGATAGGACTTTTTAGGTGTCCTTGAATGAGTGACTACTATAGATTTTTTTTTTGTATCGTTACTAGCGAATTTAAACGGCGTACAGTAGACACCCGGGTGACCGTTTGGATTTTTTTTTATCAGCGCAGACCGTTTGGAATTTTTTTTAATCAGCGCACGTGTCCGAAGTGTGGCAGCGAAGTTTGATTGCAGATTTTTGAAACAAAGAAGACAAGAGTCATCCAGAGGCTAAGCGATTTGTTTACAAATCAATCTTTTCTATTTAGCGGCTCGTTTCAAACAAACGATGAGCGATTTCATGGGCGCAGATGAACAAATAAAGAGAATTATATAAATCAGGACGAACGATTCTTCCTTTGATGAAAAAGCCAGCGTCTCGGAGCGGAGGCCCGTTTACGGCGCGTACGCATATACGGTATATGAGCGGCCATTTGCGTGAATGATGGGCCGCCGCCGCGTGAGTGTTTATGACAGATTAGAGGCATGCATTTCCATTCCACTTATTTTGTCTTTAATGCATGCGTAAATCAATTAATTCCGCCGTAATAAAAAGGAAGGCCGCCGTAAAGCGTGCGGCGGAGTTAATGAGTCCGGCATTACCACATCATTACACCAGCTGGCATAACGGAGCATGTGTTGTTTGTCATAATATGTGCTGACACGCTTAACAGTCATAAATTGTTTGCTACGCCACGTTTGGTGACAAAGACGGAGGGCCTTGCGCAACCATTTCAGCGCCCTGCGTAACCCCGCCCCGCCGCGTCCCGCCGCGCGCCCAAAACGAGCGAGAAGGAGTAACCGGCGAGCCAGGCCGCCGACATTTTTACCGTCCGATCCCGAAACGGCCGACGACGTTTAATCCCCAAAATGCGTGCAAACAGTCCGGCCTTCGGAAGCCCGTTTGGAATGTTGCAGCCGTGACCTCAAAGACACGGGAGGTCAGACATTTTGTTAGCCGTTTCGGGGAGAAGTACTAAGTAATCGATTTGTTTAGCTACCAAAGTACTTTTGTAATTGATTGCTTGAATGGATTTCAATCCTAAAGGAGGCTCTGAAAATGGCAGGTACTGAATGAATTAAGAACCAAAGTTACAATTACTTTGCTACTTAAATATAATCACATTCTTTGAGTAATCAAGTACAGTATTAAGATCATCAATTACTTTATGTATTGAAATTAGTGATCACGTACTAAAACACAAAAGTAATTGATTAATAATCATTCATTTAAAAAGCCAGTTACTAAATGAATTCAATACTAAAGTAATCAATGACTTTAGTATCTAAAAGAAATGAATTACTTGAGGTAATCAAGTATCACGTTAATCAATTACTTTATCAATTACTTTAAGTATTAAAATAAATGATTCAATACTAAAGTACCTAAGTAATTGATAGTAATTATTTTATTATATAGTAACTAAGTAATCAATTGTACATTTTGATGGAGTCTGCTCAGCAAGAAGAAAACATTTTGAAAATAGAAAAGTTATATAGGAAAGTTAGGCTTCTTTTTTTTTTTTTTTAGGTTTATTGGGATTTGTGTCTCGTCCCTACTAAATGTGTTGCCACTTAGTTTAAAAAAAAATAGAATTTGTGCCATTTCATGACGACGGAGAATGGCTACAATGTATTCAATATCATTCTTTTGATTTGGATTTTTTTGGATGTCACGGGCAGCGTTTCAAATCTTAGAAGGAAGCATTTCATTTTAACTCGGCCAACGCGCGATAAGAAAAAGCAAAGCAAGTGCTTTTGCAAACTCAAGATCAACACATTCAATCAAAGACGGAGGCGGCATTAAAAAGCGAGGCCGGGCCCTCGCCGACGTGACCGTCGCTCGCAATGGAAGCCATATGTTTAAGGATCCGCTCGCCATCTTCCAGATGAAACCGAGGATTTATACAGGGAGGGAAAAATAAATCTCCATATTGAGGAAATGATTTTCATCTCTTGTCCCCGTGATGAATTCCTTAATCCGCGTCTCATTGTGACGAGCCGTGTAATTACATACGCCGGGATGAATAATCCATCTTTTCAAGCTGCTTGTAGTAGCAGACGCGACATCAGTGGATTACGCCGACTTTCACTCACCGAGTCGGCGTGACGCGGGCGCTCTTGACCTGGAAATTTCCTGGATTCTCGGGCAGTATCGGAGGTGAGCCGGGTCCACGGAGCCCCCTCTTCATTAGACCCCAAAAAGCTGCCATTTTTCCCGGTGATTGCCAACGTTGCTAAGTTCAAAATACTTTTACTTTTTTATTATTAAAAGTTGGACCCTTTGCCGTTGAACAAAACCATAACCCCACCGCAATATTTCGGGTAAAGTTTCGCACCCAGAATACGTTTTACTCAGCGCTATGAAATTTTGCAATTTCAAGAGGACACCAGATGTCCGTCGTCTTCGTTTGAAGTAGGGCTGTCGCTATTCAAGCTCTTTAAAATTGTTTATACTATTATTTATTTTATTGAATGGTGAGTAAAATGAGTGGATTATAGCTACTATTATCTTCTATACGTATGAATTGTTAGACCAAAAGCAATTGCAGCTACGCATTTAACATTCATATGCCACCAATTACCATTCAAGGTAAACAAACACTAATTACAATTGAGTTCAGACAGGTGATGCTTCATCCATATAACATGAGAAGGCTTCTTGTTATTTACTATGAGGTCAATAACTTCCTGTTCTTCTTCTTTGCCTTCTTCTTCAACAGCACTTTAATTAAAGCCCACAAACTGCTAAACCAGTCAGTGTTTTTTAAGCACACAAATAGCATCTGCCATTCAGCCACTAGGTGGTGCACCAAGGCAAGCAATTTTTTCTCAAAGCACTGCTGTGGTATACCTTTTTCAGTAAGCAATAATGTAATATTGTTTTTGTCACTTATTTTTATTTAAAATGATCCAAAACTTGTGATATCTCCTGTTTTTGGGCTGTCCCTTGCATCCATTGAAACACTGTGTACATATGCAAGAAAGTTCCAAAATAAAACGATGATGCAAACTTTGAGATGAATATTTTTTCGACCTACTTTTAAAGTCGACTTACCTGACTTGGTCGACTTTTTTTTTTAACCCAGTCCTAACTTGAAGCACTCTGAAAATGATATTAGAACAGCGTTTTTTTGTTTTGTTTTGTTTATTTAAACTTCAACACCCAAACCATCTTCACTGCAATTTGGTAGCCATGTCTATCATGAAAAGACCCATACAAAAAAGTCTCGTCTGAAAAGACAAGGGAAGCCTGCGATTTTGGTTTGAAGCGGTCATTTTAGGAGTCCTCAGGAGCAACATGAACTTTGGTAGGCAAATAAGGAAACCTACAAAAAGGTCCCAAGAGGCCACCCCCAGAAAGACACAGGAAGTCGGCCATTTTAGTTGAAAGCGGCATTTGAGGTGATCCTGTGAATTTTCAGGTGTCAATTTCCCTCGGCTTCCGCACGCTTTTGTGCAGAAGTGATGTGGAACGCCAAGACTTTGAGGAGCGGCGTCCCGAGCGGCGCGCGGCGACTCGAGGAAGCAGATGGAATATCGCGGAAGCCCGCTCGGTCAGCGCGGCTCATAAGCTGCTCAAGATTTCATGTCTGGGCCCATCCTCGTCACAGCTTGTATCACCTCGGCGACAGATGTCACCGACAGCCGATCTTGCCAAGCCCCTTCCCCCGCGCCCCCTCCGCCCTAATCATGTGTGATGATCCCGGCGTGACACGGCGCTGTGGGAAATATGTCTGTCAATATTTCCACCGCGGGCAGATGCACCGGCATACCGCCTGCCCCGTCTTTTGAAGTGTTTGCTGTGGTATCGTCCTCTGCTAACATAGGATGCCGACCGGCCGGCCGGCAGGTGGGCTGCCAAGCGCTATATGTCATGCAAATTGATATAACTGGGGCTAACTTTTGCCTGGTCAAAAGCTCGCTCGCTGGCTGTGAAGCTTCCAAGTGCGGTCGAAAACTTCGTTGTTTTTTTTCCTACTTCTCACTCTTAGTTTTACCTAGTATTGAGCATCGCTAGCATTGACATTCTCATTCTCACATGATGTTTTCCAAAATATCGTAATGCGTTTGATAATCGTTGCCTTTTACTTTCTTGAATGTTTTCTCGATTTAATCTTAGCGATTTTAACGTCGGCAAGTTGAAAGCCCTAGTTTTGAGGGGAAAAAAATAACAAAACGTTTCATCATCCAATGGTGTGCATCGTCGAGGCATCCCTTATTTTCATTACATTTTGATTACAATGAGAACATTTTGGCTGCTAGGAAATGAAAGCTGAGTCATTAAGGCGTTGCTTTTGTAGAAATCTCATCATGGACATCTCAAAACAAACTGAAAAAAACAATATATATATATATATATATATATATATATATATATATATATATATATATATATATATATATATATATATATATATATATAATGAACTAAAAAAATGCAGGTTTTGTCTAATATTTTAATATTTTCTCAAAAAAATATTCTCCCTCAAAAGTATATTTTATTGCGCTATATTTTGTCATTTTTTAATACGTATTTGTTTTATGAAGTAAGACATAAAATTCTTGTCTTTTCCAAACTACTCGTCATTTCATCAAATTTTTACAAATATTTTGGTCTGTATTTTTCCCCTCTGCCTTTTCAGTAACATTTTTTGCCATATTGTTTGATATGAGTTTTTGTATAATAATGAAAAAAAATTGTTTTCATTGTATTTATTTTTTATGCAATTTTGTTTTGTTTGTACACTTTGGGTAATCGTCTTTTTTGTTGTTGTTATTTTTCTAAATATTTTGGTCTCTTTCTAATTTTCATTGTTAATTTGTTTTTTATTATTTTGTTGTTGAGGTATGTTGTTAACACAGTACCTTGGCTGCAATCAGTGTGCACTCCATTGAGCAAAAATAGAATATTTCTTTTAGCAATATTGAAACATTTTTAGGTCTGAATTTTGAAGTGAAATGATCAGTCTTTCCGTTCCAGTCTTACTGCGTCCAGATATGGGTCACATTGAAGGGGAGGTGAACTTGTTTTTGCTTACCTTGCGCTTCGGGACAGGTCACGCATGTCCTGTGACATCCCGGCCAGCATGTTGCGCCACACAAGCGCGCCGTCCCTAAAACACAATGTGGCATATGCTCAGCTAAGGTGGCGCCATCAAACATAGTTGCCGAGCTCAGCACCGCAAAAAAAGCCTGCGGGCGAAAGGTTTCCAAACTATTTCCCATCTCGGACGAGGGGAAACGGTAGCGTTGCATATTTGCGCGCGCCACGGGCGAGCTTGCTCGCTGATGTGTAGCTTCTGTGTTTTCCTTGATGGAGGTCACCTGGGTGTTGTCCCTTTTTGAAGGACCCAAAGAATGGGACGAAATCAAACAGAATATGTTGCTGGAAAACAAAATGGCAGACTTTGACAGATTTTGAAGTTTGAAGGAACCCTGGAACTGGCCAAAAATGACTGACTGCACTGACAGTTTCAAACCAAAGGGGCTCTTGTTTTCGTAATGGCTTTTTGAGACTCATTTTGCGGGTCTGGTTAAGACAGACATATATACCAGATTTATTGATGTTATGATAAAATAGTTGAGGTTCAAGTTTCAAACAATTTGAAGACCCCAGTTAATATACGAATCATTGCAGAAAAGCTCGTCTATGTGTCTTCCATATTTCATATTACAAAAATAAAGTAGCTGAGTGGGCTGAAATTTAGTACAATTTGAAAGATCCCTGGAAATGGATTAAATTTTGAACTAAAAGAATAGTCTTCATTTGTATTTTTGGAAATTGCTTCTTGTTTTTTTGGTTTGTCCACATACGCATATTAGACATGCCAGCCAAATGTCATTTTCTTTAGGCATAGTCTTCACGGAGTCGGGATTCTTGCAAAGGGGCGCTAATTCTCGCTGTTTGCCCACTGCCATACGTGCCTGGGTATTTTCTTTGATTGAAAACAAAAACTACGGCCAGAGTGGAAATTTGCCTTTTTTTTTCTTTTAACACAAAGGGGAGGAAATATGCGGGTTTAAATAGCCTTCTTTATAGTCAAACTAGCGCCAGGAGGGTTTAATTAAAGAAAAAAAAAGACAGAAAATGGTCGCTTCAAACATAAATGTCTGACTCCCTGTGTCTTTTCTGGCATTGCTAAATGAGATTTTTTTTTTTTTTTGTGGGACTTGCCTTGATGGATGAGTCATTCCAATCACACGTTGCCCAGTCCGATAATCTTATTGAGCCGAAATATCAATGCAATGTCCAAAATGACCCAAAATGGTCAAATCCAACGCAGACGGCTAACTTCCCGTCATTTTTCCGCCATTGCCTCTCGAGACGTTTTTTGCGGGTCTCGTCCCACTAGACGGGCCATATAAATGATACCTTGTTAAGACAAACGGTCTTGAAGCAAAATTTTCAACTCATTGGCTGGCCCGGAGCTTGCGTCCTCCCGTGTAGCCCTTCCGACATATGCTGGCAAGATAATAAAAAAGATGGCATTAAACATGGCAGCAGATTGAGTTTTGCTGGGGTCCTCCACTCGGCGAGTCCCTTCCTTCCCCTCTGGAAAGCTTTTTAATATAAGGCAGTTAACGCCGGCGGCTGTGATGATGATGATGTGTCTTCCGCACTGTAATTTACAGCCAGCAATGCCCCATAAATGGGGGAAGGCATTGTTAAATATTTCCATTATGCGCAGAATGTCGGCGGGTAGTAGTAAAAAAAAAAAAGTCTTTATCCCACTGCCTTTATGGCTCTCAATCTGTTGTTGTTGCCAGCCATTTTGAAATCTGTTCAAATTCAGAGAATATCTTAACGCGCACGTTAAATATCAGCGGGTCTTTTTACAAAGTGACTCCGGAGGCCGCCGCTCTTTGACCGCGTATTAAAAACACCCGCCGGCGGCGACTCTTCTCCTCGTAAAGACTGTCGGCTTTTTACGACTTTTTTTTTCTCCCCCCTTTCTATTTTTTTATATGCAGAAATGATACATCTTTCTTTAACGGTGCCGTAAAGGTTACACAGTCATTTAAGCAGCAGTTGGGGCAGATTGATGTTGATGTCGCGGACGGCGGCCAATGAGAAGCGGGCGCCCGTGCATACTGGATGACATTGGAGATACGCGAAGGAGTCAAAGTTGGACGCTTAAAGTGCTCCGATAAAGACAAACGTCTCTTCTGGCAGTTTGACGAGCTTCGCCGAGGGAGCGCTCGCTTCTCGCGCACTTAACTTCTTTGTCTAGTTTATGTGGTTCAAATTTGCTAGCAATCGGATAAAATCTTTCACGGCCTGCCGTTGAAGGATACCTGCGTAAGATCCAAACGGCCGTAAAATGGCCGTTTCTAATAAAAATGGCGGACTTCCTGTCTTTTTTCGGCAGTGCTTATTTTTGGTCAACTTCTGACCAAATTCCACCTTACTACAGCGGACCTCCGGGTAGCTAGTATTAAAAATAAGTCAAAATATTGCCAATCAGAAAAACACTGTTTAGTACAACGAGAGCTGTACGATGTCGACTTGTCATTATACCACGCTTCTGGGACGAACTTCAAAATAAGAGCATGCCAAGCCAAATCGCCTCTTATACTTCTTGCTATGGTACAGTTTATTTTGAAGTAACGACTGGCCAGTCAGAACATTTCCTGCTGGCCTCTGAATATTTTCTTGCTTAACTAAAATGGAGAGGATTGACATGCAGTGCATTCTCCCTGTGTACTGTACACTACTGTGGCCCATGTCTATGAGTTACTGCCCGGTAAATGTGTCTATCATGCCTGGGTCATTTAAGTTTTTGTTTATCTGTGTCACTGAAAAACAGCTGAGCTTTATTGGGTCCACTACACATACTGGGCGAAAGGTTTGTTTACGATGGCCGCGTTGATATCACAGAAAATGCGCAAAATACAACATTTTACGAAGAATTTTTATTCTAACTTTTATCCCGTTTTTGGGTTAGCGTTGGGAAATGTACCCCCCAACCAAGAAAAACAAATCTTTGGAATCCATTTGTTTTCACGTAAAGTACCAAAAAGTGTAATTGCACCACCTTGTGGAAAAATCACTGAATTACCTTGCAAGTTGTGCTTATTTCGTAACATCTGTGCCATCCTTAAGAAGCAATAATGGGAAAATGGAAATATGTCTTCATAGCGTCTTAACGAAGAACCCCCCTCCCCCCACACGCCACCCGACAAATCCTAACATATTTATTGGAAATGAATTAATGGTCACCTACTTTGGTGGGGATTTAGGGATCAGGCATATGTGAGGCGTCTACTTGACATTCAACGTTTTTCATGTAGAGCAAGAGGAGATTTTAAAAAATGTAGGATAAAAAAAAACGAAATCTTCAAAACTTTGAATCTCATCAGTCTTTTGAAACTCTAATTTGAACTACTAATCTAGGCCTAAAACCCCAAACCCAGTCATTTTAAGCCAAATTCCCAAAGAGTGTAAACCCACCCATAAAACAGGATCGCTGCTCAGTTTATTACAAGCAAACATGTCCTTGCCTATTCCACTCAAATACACCCCCCAACACACACACACATCTCCACTGAGCCCCCCCACTATGCCCCCCATTAAAATGATCTCTCCTATTGTCTGTGGATGCATCAAATGCGGTTTCTGGTTTCACTTACCGAACACAGCACGGATTAAGAGCTCAAACATCACTTTAGTTAAGGGTCAGCGGATTAAGGGGGGACTCCCATATCTAATCTAATCTAATAGCATCACTACCCCCAACACCAACAATGACATCGTTATTGTCATTATAATCATCATCAGATGTCTTTGCCCCTTATATATATATATATATATATATATATATATATATATATATATATATATATATATATATATATATATATATGGATAGATGGATAGATAGATAATGAGACAAAGACATTATTTGTATCTGTATAATTCCATATATGTGTATGTATACAAGAAAACAAAAAGAAAAAACTCTTTAGCCTTCTTTGAAATCCAAGCAGAGTTGAACCCTTTCCTTTTTTCAAAATTAACAATGTATCGAAACCTTAACCCAGGCTTTAAACAATGATTTGAAACTCTAACCTTGGCTTCAAACCATAAATTGAAACAAATCCTCTCCTCTTTTTTTCATGCTTTAAGCCACGTTTGAATCCTTGAAATCCCTGACTCTTGTTTAAAACCTTAACCATAACTTCACTTTAAGTTAAAATAAAACCTAAGCCTTGACTGAAACCATAACAAAGAGTTGCTAGCCTAATTTTATGTCCTAAGCCTGCTGACTTGAACCCCAACAAAGGCTTCACAAATGAAATGCGGCTCGGAGACCTTCAAAGGCAAATGAAACACTTAAAATAAGAAAAACGGCGAAATAAAAATGTGATTTTAAGAGGCGCTAAATCAGACAAACAGTGTGCATGCATTTACGAATGCTAACGAGGTGCGTTAGCATAGAATGTGTGAATATACAATAAGCTCTTGAAAAACGTCACAGACTAATTACACAGATGCTGAATAATCGTGTGTTTTAACGCACATGCAGAGGTCTCACTTTACTGCCACGATTATTCACCCAACGTGTGCTACAGCCACAATTATTCACCCAACGTGTGCTAATGTTTAACAGAAACATACTAACCCAGGCAAGCTGCTACGAAGCTAAAAATGCCTTTGTGAAATTAGATATTTTATTCAAACCCCCCCCCCCCCCCCCCCCAAAAAAAAAAATTGTATCATTCAGCTCAGGAAAAATAGAACACCCTCCCTCTAAATTTGACTTGAATTGATATAAGTATAATGTTTATTTTAATTATGAAATAAAACATTTGCAGAATGTTACATCTTGTATAGTTTTACCAAAATGCAACTTTACGCTCATAACTTTTCACTCTATACGTATTGGATTTGGCGACCCCTATTGAGTAAAGCTAAAAGTTGCAACTTGAAAAAAATAAACGTCGCCATAATATTACTCCTTTTTTTAGATTGCCGGTTGTTTTTTTCATTTTATTTTTCAGAACTTTATTCTCTATATATTACCATATACCGTGCATACTATTACTGCTTTATCTCAATTTTTTTTGTAAGATTCATCTTTAAAAACGATTCTTGAAGAAAAAAAGGGGCTTTATTCTCACAATATTACATACTGTATTCTTGTAATCTTACTATTTTGGAGAAAAAATGCCCCCAAAGAATGCATCTTTGTTTTTATTTTTTTAATATATCTGAACACCAAAGTACTATTTTTCAAAATGTCATTAATAACATAACTTTCCTGTATAAATGTTTTCCATCTCAAAATGTTCAACTTCATTCCATTAAACCTTTCAACACACTGACATTTATTGTGACTGCAACTTGACTTTCTTAGACATAATTTAAGGGTTACCTTTGAGGATTTTCCAGGTTACCCTGAGAAGTTAAGCAATGTCATTTCCCTCAAATCTGTCTGTTCCCTCATCACGTCCAAATCTAATTCCATTATCACCCCCAACCCCTCCCAAAAAAAAAACCCCAGCGCTGATTGGATGCACGGCGACTCATGTAATCCAATCTGAAGACCACCTTGGAAAATATATTGCATTTTGGAAATCTAAGCTTGTCGGGAGGTCACTAAAGATCAGGTTTTTAATAGCGTTGTGTGGGGAAAAAAAAACAGGAAGTGAAGCAGGTGGTATTGAAATTAAGAGCATTATTTTTCAAAAACCCCCAAAAAATAAAACACTGCTTTTTTATTGCTCTAAAACATGTCCATTTGATTACTCTTAGGAAATATACATATATATATATATATATATATATATATATATATATATATATATATATACTGTATATATGTATTCCAGGAGTCCATTTTGTAAGCTTCAAGCTATACGTGCGGCTGTGCTCATAGCAGCTGCTCCGCTAAGTGCGGCGCTAACGTCAAAAATAAGCCAGGCAAGGTCTGACGGCGCCATGAGGGGAAATGAAAAAAGCGCCGGTGAAGGTGATTGATGCGGTACAAGAGTGAAGGTCTCGCGCCTGAAAGCGAGTCGCAGTGAGAGTGATTCTTAGCGGCGTGATTAAAGTTTAAAGTTGTAAGGACGCATTAGCGCTTTCTTCCTGGGATTTACAGCCGTGTTTCCTTGACTTGACTTGATTTAACGCTTGCCATTGTTGAATAAACATCCTGTGAGGTTTCATTAAACGCCCCCGAACCAAAAAAAAAAAAAAAGCGCTGTCCAGTTTGTCAAAATATTTACGACAGGCCAAGGATAAACGCGTCATTTACCAAATGACCTCAAACATCGACAAAATACATGCGCTTCTCTCATGTATGACTTTTTTTTTTTTTAATATCCAGCAACTGAAGCAATCAAAGAGAAAAATTCATAGACACACAACCATGGGATTATTGATAACTTTCAATCATCATTTACACTTTAAACATAAGCCTATTAATACACTAAAACATAACAAATATTTTGAACATAAATGATGTCTCAACCCTTTAATGAAATATTTCCATTGCAATTTCTTCTTTTGAGCATTGTTTCTATGCTAAATGTTTGATGGAGAACAGTGAACAGTCGACAGTTGCTACAACAATTTTCGGCTCTAGCTAACTCGGTTTTTCAGTCATTATTATCAGTCAATATTCCAGGAACATTTCAAAATAGCTTGAAAAAGGCTACAATACACTTTTTTTTTCTATCGTTGACGTTACCTAGCCCAGTATGCCGTAACCTCGACTAATATGGCATAGTGTTTGGTTAGCATAACATGGCCCCACTTTGCACAGATTACATAATACATAAAGCATAGTATAGTGTTACACTCATTCAAAAGAATGTAAGCTTTTAAAATACACAAATACCGTAATTCCCCAAACATAGATGCCCTATTTTTTCACCCTATAAACGGTAACTTAAAAATGTGCTGTTTTTAAAACACCATTCGTCGATTGATATGTCAGCCACATTAGCCGAGCTTCGACCCCTAGATGTGAATTTTTGTGTCGGCCATATTTACAATACTTACAGTCACAAAGTGTTTCTCAAATAGTGGGGGAGATGCCAGGTAAAATGAACTTGAAAAAGGAAAAGGAAAAACAACTGCTTTGTGCGGATTCAACGGTCCACTGGCGAGGCGTTCACTGACTGCTCACAATGTGGGAAACCTGACACACTTAACGTGCAACAAATTAACTTAAGGGTATGAACACAAGAAAGTATTTAGAGTAGACAAAAGATTAGATTTATTCTGTTTCGCTAGAGTTCTTAAATTGTTTCCAAAGTGTTTTGGTAAGCTAGAAAATACCAGATTTTGACCCTAAATATAAGGATGCGTTATAAACAGGTACGTCATATTTGGGGAATCAAACAACAAAAAACTTTTAAAACAGCTGTCAAACTGATTTAAATGTACTGTATTCTAAAATTGATAACCACAGTCAGAGGGTAGCAGACATGCTAACAGACATAAACAGTCAGCGGGTTCATGTGTCCTTTTTTTTTTTTTTTTTTTTAACAGTAGCATACGCTCGTCGCTCCTCTCACTGCTGTGCGTGTTGCCAATCGTCCCAGGTGAGGGAGCGTGCGCTCACTGAAGGGTGACGACCATCTGTCGCCGGCCTCGCTAACATGCAGGTGCAGCGCTACGTAGCTTAGCACGCGAGCTACAAATACACATAAGGTGTGTGTGGGGGGGTGGTGACGTGACCCTCGGAGAGTAGGGTGTTAAGTCAGACCTCATGGTCATGTCATGCTTCATTTAAGGCGGTCCCAGCAGGAGTGAAATGATGACTAAATGTGGACTAAAATGACCCAGGACATCATCTAACCTAGCCTAGCATAGCATCGCAAAGAGCAGTTGAACTTAAGATAGCATAGCAAAGCAATTCTTATTCTTAAAAAAATATATATTGACAAATATCATTTTAAATCAGCAGCTTGTCTGTTTTGTGGTGTTTGGATACAAAAAGATGAGACTTATGTCCATGTCTCAATATTTCTGGACCTGACCGTAGCGTAGCAAGCTAGCGCTGTGCCGTATAGGTACAGGCCAGTAGAATTGATTTTTGATTATTGTTCTGGAACTATTAAAACAGTTAAGACTTGTGCTTTGGTTTATGTTTTTTGGCGCCACCGCTGGCCGCTGTTGGCGGTGCATTTCTGAAAGGGAGGGGGAGGTGATCCAGTTGGGATCAGTTATGTCAATGCCACACGTTGTTGTTCATCCTTACGAGAGCTGGCCCACAAGTGTCTGTGAGTCGTTTTCTTTCATGGAATATTATTTACCTTAATATGCCCATGGTTGGTCATTCGTGTTATTATAGATAACAAGCTGGCTAATGTTAGTTTATATCAGCATGTTAAATGGTGCTGCCTTTGTATGTGTTGACTCGTTAGCATTTTTGTGTTAGCTCATTAGCATCTCATATAGAAGAGAATATTATTTGTGGTTGTATATTGGATTTAATCTTCACAGTTGGTTTGGTAAAATGTAAATTTCACATATGTATACTTACTGTATGTTTGGTATATATTATTCTTTGCAGTTTTACAAAATTAAAATGAGTGAGAACGACACAACTATTAAAGAAGTTGCCCTCATTTTGCTGTTCGCTGTCTGTCTACCTTGACGAAAACCACCTTAACATCTTGGGAGGACAGAACAATTATTGTTTTGGCTGTACATAGACAAACAATGTGCCAAAAACCTTAGCTCAAAATCTTATTTTGTTTACTTCTACGTAACTTTTGACTCCATAGCTTCGGGACGCCCATTTTGAGAAAAATGCAAAACAAACATTTGCGACATAATATTGCGTTTTATTCCTTGTTTCACACTTAAAAAGGGTACATTTTGTCACAAATTACCCGACGCTGCTCCAGTCTTTGACATCGCTTCTTTTTTTTCATTCTTTTCTCGCTTCCCTGTAAAATTTGCATTTTCACCAAAAGGTCCCCTCCTATTGGTCCATCCCCATATAGTACACATTCTAAACCTATTAGACTTGCCGTTATTTACGCAGCGCCCGCTTTGTCCTCGCTCCCCTCCTATGATGAATTGCCGCACAGATGTTAGCATGAAGGCGCGCTCTAATCCCGCGCATGAAATTAAACAGATATGCTGATCACAAATATTTAATAAAGAAGCATATAATCCTAATATGGAGGGATTGTGGAGGTTAAGGGAGGGTGCTTTAGCGGGGTTACGTGCAGAGTCTAAATCCAGGTGTACGAGCTCCTAAATCTGGCGGGATTAGCAGAAAGGTTATTGTAATTTTTTAAATAACACAAAAGCAGATTTGATTATTAATAATAGTAAAAAAAAAAAGGCCCAGGAGACCATCTGCAACCACTATTTGGTGGATTCATGTTGTTTTTTATTTGACTGCAATTATTGATATTGTTTTTCATCTTGAGAGGGCATCTGAGGGCACGCAGCATGATTGACTGATGTCCTGAGCTCAAATGCAGCATTTGCTAATAATTGTCCTCAGTCATGGATTCATGATCCCACTATTTCACAACTGTTTTTTTTTCTGTAGCGCTATCGTTTTATGTAGTTGTAATTCCATTGTCGACCACTAGACAGCAGCAGACAGTTTAGTTTGACTGGTGTAAATGTGAAAAGAAGAACAAAAGCAGCAAATATTGTAGGCTTATGGTAATGTATGCCTTTGGGCATGATTATTGATGTGTATTGTGGTATGATAAGTAATAATTCATATTGTAAAAAAATATGTTTAAATGTTTATGATTTATAAGCGTTTTTCAACAGCTTAACAAAACAAATGTCCCAAATGCTATAAAAACATGCCTAGGGAGCATTTAAGGATGGTATTTTTTATCTCTCCGATTTGCCTTGCCCTGTAGCACCGGTGCAGAGTAAATATCATCATAGCATCATTCGAGGAGCCCCTTTCTTTCGTTTTCATTCCGAAACTTTGCACCGAGTCAGCCAAGTAAACACCAAAGATTCAATTATTAGTTAAAGGTAAAAAAACACAGTTATGCTGGATTAAATCTGCTTTTTGATGTCACGTTTTCCACTGCTACGAACATCTTACGATTCTTGGTATGAAGTAATGTTTCAAATTGAGTTTCCTGAGTTTCCGCATAAGATCCCATACATTAGGGCGGTAGTTCTCAAATGGGGGCACTAGTAAACCTAGGGGTACTTGAAGGAACTTCAGGGGGTACTCGAGATTTTAAATAAAATAAACAAACATGCAAAAATCCTTTTAAAATAATTATTGAATTAATTAATCATTTCAAGATGATATAAATTCGGAAAGCAAATGTTTTTCAGTAGGTTATTCGATTTCATTTTTTCAAAAAGCCCATACTAGAATGGTTCAAACCAACTTGCCACCTCTCGTTACCTGTCAAGTTAATTTTTGCTAACACATATCTACTATGATCCCAAACAAGGACAATCTAAGCTGAATATTTTTCTGTGGACAAATATGTGTTTAATTATTAATTATTTCTTTTTTAAAACAGGTCTGACACTTTAAGTTGACTATTTTTTGTGGTCAAATATTTATTAATAATTATGTTAATTATTTATTATCTGAAAGTGTTTCAGGAAACAGGACACTTTATGTTGAATATTTTTCTGTGGACAAATATTTTTTAGAGCAGTTTTTAGCGCAGCCTTATGCTTTATATTGATTATTTTTTGTGAAAAAAAATATGTATTCATAATTGAGTTATTCATTTTTGATCATCAAAAATCATTGTTCATGGGTTATTTGACTGAAAAGATGTTTCCCGGGGGTTAAATCACTGAAAAAAGGTTGATAACCACTGCCCCAGGGTTATATCAGCGTTTTTCTTTATTATTGTTTCATAGCTGGTTGCTTTTAAAAGGCCATCATGAAGGGGGCGCTGCAGCCACAAAATCACAGGTGAGAGGCGAGCTTTCAGTAAACGAGACATTTCACTGGTTAAAAAATCCAGAAAAAAGAAAATCATATTTCATAAGCAATTTAATGGCCAATGTGCCAAAGGCTAGAGTTTCGTCATTTATATGCATATAATTGACTGTAGAAAGTTTAAAATAACATAATGCGGGGGAGCACAGCTTAGCATAACATAGCACGGCATGAAAAGAGAGGCTGCCGGACAGCCAAAAATATTGAAACACGGGTCTTTTGTTTCTAGTAAATTTCTATCACAGACACAAAGCAGCAAAGGCGCGCGAGGACGAGAAAGTGCTGACAGTGACGCACGGCTGTTCTGGTGTTCATTTCCCCTCCCTCCCCCATACCCCCATGCCAGCGTACCCCTGGGCAGACTAATGTGACACCAGCCACCTCGTTTTTGAAGCTAGGCTCGCAGCTTTGGGTGACAGGTACGCCAGGCGGCATCAGCGTATCCCGCCACGCCGCCGCCCGCCCGCCGGCCCTCAGGTTCATGCGTTATGACGGATATTCTCTGCCGCTCGCCCGCCCGCCCCAGGGGCCGTCGGCACCGCCCCGGCTTGCCTGCCGACGCCCAGACGCAAACCTAATGACTTCCTTGCGCTTCTTTCGTCCGGAATAACTGCAAAAAACATGCTGCTCTGTATTCACAAATATTGTTATTTCTGAAACTTGAAAGATATAGCAGGAAATAAATATTTCATCGACTAATTCCAGGTAATGCGGTCACATCTACTTAACATCTGAAAATGAGTGTTATTCACCGACGTCACATATGCGATCTCGTAAGTTCGCGCCGTTGTATATGGCTAAACCAAATGTTGTTTTAGTATGGAAAATGCTCATCTATCATAAATCAAATATCCTTGCCGTTAAAAGTTTGAAATTGATTGGCTTACAAACAATTGCTGATAACATTCATGTCCGTTCTGACGTAAAAGATAAAAAAATTTAAAAAACTACCGACATTGATACGCAGCCTTTGTGTGTTTTGCATGTTTGAATCTGAATTTTGATTAGAATCTAACATCTAATCGTTTTCAACCCCCATATAAGAGGGGTGGACTAAAAACCGACCACATGACTCAAAACAGACCATTTTTTTCATCTCTGTGTTTGAGTAATGTTAATTCAAATGCGAAATAAGTAATTACATGTCATTTACAAGGTTTAAAATGATTATATGTATCTCTAATTCGATGACGTAAGGTTTGCACAGAACGTCGTAAAAATGCACTTTCGTTAAACATCGCCTTTTTGTTGTCAACAACGAGGCTGTGTGGATATTTTCTTCGTCGGACTTTGACGCATTATGAAAAGGAAAAGACGGCCTGACTTCTCTCCTTCGGTCCTTGGATAAACCGGCATGGATGTCGGTAGGTGGGGAGAGAAACAGCGAAGGGCAACATTCCTCCTCAAAACTTGGGTAAAGAAAGCTTGGGATAATATCCCAATTAAGATGATCAGCAAATCATCTCCCAAGACCTCCAAACAAATTGGACGGGTCTGAAGATGGCTACCTGTGAAAGAGTAACAAAGATGTTTGCGCAAATGTTGAGCAGGAAGGAGGGGTAATGGGACCTTTCTGCTACTGTCTACAACATTTTCTACAACCCCATAAGGTCACAAATGTTTGCATTCAATAAGGACGGGGCTGGTTCAATTTCCTCCATCTTTTGTTTTTGTCCCGCCGCGCAAGCTTGACTTTCCCACCGAGCTGCGGGGTGTCGTCATGATACAGTGCGCCTCAGATGGAAGCCGATTTGAAGCGGATATGTTTTGCAATTTTTTTTATAATCTCAGTTGTGGACGTTCTAAATCGATTCTGAATGGCAGTAAATAAAAATCCTGATTCTTATGTGAATCGATTTTTTGGGAACAGTTGGCAGTGTGCGTGGTCATTTTGTGTGTCGCTAAAGTCAGGACGCATTTGTGTTTCTCCTCCGTGTGACCTTAAGATTTGGGGACCTTTTTGAAGCTTTGACACTAGTATTTCCCACAATGCACTTGTGTTGATCACTGATATTTACAGCTGATGAGCACAACACAGCGGGGGAGCCACGCCTTGAAGTATGCGCACTGTCACGGTCGTGCACTGGCGGCCGCTGAGCGGTCGGGGGTCTCCACGCTTTTTTTTTTTTTTTTTTTTTTGTGAAATGGCCAGACGAAGGGTCAGTGGGTCCATTGGTAATGTAGTTAGCTGCGTGACTGAGGCTACCTTTATTTTACGACAACAGAAGTCTTCCGTTGACCTTAAAAACCCTATGAAGTGATTTCAGAAATTTGTTTCGATATATACTATACACGTTTGAAGATATGCGGTGAAAATGCGGCAAGGCAGAGAACTAGCGCATATTTAGCACTCATTTGAGCCGCCTGAGCACACTACTGTTTTTCACCATTTCCCTTCTGATTTTTGACGTGTGGTTAAAACGATACAAGGTGACGTACTCCTCCTTCCTTACTATATTAGAGGTTAGCTACCTTAGATATCTACTGATGTAACTATCAGTAGATATCTAGTGCGATTGTGAGTATGCTATGCAGTTAGCTATGTCTACAATGCTTCCCTGGATGCCTTTTAGCTCGCAAGCTAGCTGTAGCTAGCGCATCTTTTCTCTGCATGTAACGTTAACGATGAGGAAAGATGCTAGCAACTCACAATTAGCTTTTATGCCATGTTTAGGCATAAAAAGATACTGTGCAGAGTAACATTCATTTTCCAGATGGATGTGGTTTCACATATTCAGCCGCAGGTTTGAGAATTGACAAAAAAAAAAAACAAGTTTGTGGTCTTAAGAAAGGGTTATTGTGTAGGGATTAGTTTGGGTGAAAATGTAGTCTCGAAAGAAAATGAAACGTGAAATTAAAAACCTTTTTAATAAATAAATGTAATTTAAATTCAAAGCCTTTTTCGGATGCCCCGCGAGGAACACCGAGGTCCAAACGGTATTTTGCAACACCAAGCTAATGGCGAAATCAGTTTAGAGGCCCTTAGAGGTTCAAAAGTTAGGGTTTTAGGTTTCAATTAAAGATAAAGATGAGGTTTAGGGTCGGAGCGCGGTTTAGTTTTAGGGTTATTTGAGCCTGAGCATTAGTTACAACAACCAGCACAAAACCAAAGCTCTCTTAGACTAAAGTGTTTACATAGAGGGTAAGAATTAGATCTGGGATTGGGGTTTCGAGTTGGTTAAGGGTCTTGAGAGATCGGATTAGATCTGATGCGCAAAATTTAAATCGGGAATTTGAAAAACCACGCAACCGATTAGCCTCGAGAGTAAGTTTTTACAGTTCCAGGATTTCTTTTATGCGTCTGTCCAAGCAAGCATCTTTGTGTCCCGGGGAACAGTCCGGAAGATAGCGACAAATCTCCTGCATGTGTGTGTGTGGTTTGTAAGACAGAATTAATTATCACCACAACAAATGTCTGCTGTCCTGCTCTGTGGGAGGATGTGCTCGTGTGACGCTCAGACATTTGGAGACGGAACACTTTCGCAGCGTTTCTTTACACTTCGGACTTTTGGCAGGGAATAATATCCTCATTCTTCCCGCGCGCTGGCCGAACGCGACGGAAACAAACGGACAAGTTGCGGCCGCAGATGCTCGCCGCTGCCGAGTCTGACGGCTTTGTCAGCTCGCACCTGTCAGGTGCGCTGTGCCAGCGCCGTCACACTCAATCACTTCACTACAAAAACGCCATACTTAAATCACATACCAAAACAACAGGTGGCGCTATAACCTAAAGCTCCAAGTTCATTTGATCAAACGAATGGAATATCTTCACACCAAAATCTAATGGGTCATTCTTTGGCATCCTTCTTTGCTCAAATGGATCTCTGTAAGATTTGAAAAGAAATCAGTAACATTGCATTGTATGTTACATAACCAGCTAACCAATCTCCCTGTCGGCCGATCCGACTTATCGGCCAACCAAATAACCAGCTGACTAACCCACTGATCACCTAACAAACCCATTGAGCTACTATTCACTTAGCAGCAACTATTCCCTTAGGAAGTGGTTCATCGACTAACCGTTTCCTTGTAGGGAAAGCCAAGGTTTTTGCAATGACATGTTCGAGGAAGTGTTCTGATAACAAGCAGCGAAATCCAACTGTTTTAACCCATCTCAGAGGCGGCCATTTTGTCACATTTTGACAAACAAAAATGAAATCACAGTTGCTCAGGCGCATGTAATGACCACTCACGACTCTCCTCGCAAATGTCATATGACCAAACTCAGAAAAGCTTTCATTAGCCGAGTATAAAAAAAGGTCATTTTTCAATTGTTAGTAAGTGACAAAATGGCTGACCCTGAGATAGCTAAATATGGTTGGATTTTTTTGTTGTTGTTGTTATGTCACACAAGTGCAATATTGATTCGTTCAGTGCAAATGTTTTAAAGGAAAATACTTGGCACGACGTCACTTTTTAATTACAAACTGGTCATGCTAACCGAGCGACTTGGCAGAATGCGGGAAGAAACGACTCCCATCAACCAATATGCAAACTTGCGGGCTAACTAATTCAAGAATTGACAGACAGACAAACTGACTCACTGACAAGCTCAGTAGCTAGCTACACAGGAGAACAATTAACTAACCAATCATACATTGCTAACAATCTAGCTAGCCAATTAATTCAGCTAGCTATCAAACCCATCAACTCACTGACTCATTCAAGTCACAAAGATATATTTTTCTTTTGGGTATTTATTAACTATTACTTGGTAATCAATTACCTTAGGTAATCAGTTACAAATATATTTGATTGGGTATATAAGTACAAAAGTGATTAGTAGCTTTAGGAAATAAAGTATTAAAGTAATTGAATACTTGATTGCATTAATTGATTGCTTGATGGATCTAAAATGGATATGATTACTTTTGTACCTAAATAAAATAATTTACTTTAGGTAATAAAGTTTTAAAGTAATCAATTACTTTGAATTTGTATTAGACAATGAATAAACCATGTTACCTTGTAAAGTAATCAGCAAAGTAATTGATTACTTTAGTACTTCATTTACAATGGTAGCTATAAATGAATTAAATATTGAAGTATTCGATTTCTTTGATAAATAAATATATTCACTTACTTTTGGTAAATAAAAAAATAAGTAATTACCATAATTAGGTATTTAAATAATTGATTATTTTAAGTATTAAAATAATTGTTTAGGTACTGATTTCTCAATAATCAGTCATGAAGTGCTTTCTCAATTTAACACGAAATTATTTTTAGGTATCTGGGATTGAATGTCTCAACACTTAAAAAAAGGTACACTAAGGATATAAAACCCGGGCAAACAACCTAGCATCTGTCGAACTAACTAGCCAACCCCCCCGTCCCAAAACTACTGACTGACCATCTCATTAATTACCACAACTAGCTAACAAAACGACTTAATAACATTACGAACTGTTCGCTGACCAAGAGACCAAAACATTATCTAACCACCAATAACCACTGTTTGCTGCAACTAACAAATGATCAACCAACCAACTAGGAAACACGCATATCAGGCTAAACCAATCAGGACGCTTGCTGCGATTGAACGGCAAACAGTGTTAGCCTTACTCAGCGACTCTTTGAGCTCAATTTGACCCTTTAACCTAAAGGTGACTCTCAGTTAGTCATGCGGGGTGGCGTGAGATGACTGTCGGGTGGGAGGCCGGCTGATGCTGACCAGGTGGGAGATGTTAGCCACTAAGTCTGCTGAGTGATGTGCTGATGGATATAAACAGCTGTTATTCTTGCTAATGGAAAGCAATTAGAAACATCTGCACGCTTGGCGGCCGGCGGTGCGCGCACCCCCCCCCCCCCCTTCCCCTCCCAAGGTGCTGCTGGGAAATAATTACATCATCAGGACAGAAGGAAAAGGGGCGGGGCTGTTTGAAGCGAAGCTGGAAGGCAGCTGATGATCTGTGAAGATCAAAGGCTGCTACTGGATCGGTACCAAGGAAGTACTTGAGGTCAAATGGCTTTGAAAAGATAACTGGAGGATTCACGCAAGATTGGGTTTGGAACCTGGGCTAGGGTTAAAAAATTAAGTTTTCTCACTAGTGTTTCATGATGGGGTTGCAATTCTAAAGGATGGTTTCGAACAAGATTAGGGTTTTAAAACAGTTTTATGGTTTCATTCTAGGATTAGGCTTCGAGATTAGAGTTTCAAGGCTAGGTTAGGCCAACAAACAGAAGTTAGGGTTTCAAATGAGGGTGTTAAACAAGTGTTAGTCAGACTTTTAAGATAGGGTTCTGAAGACATGTTTAGGATTTAAAATTAGGGTTTACAGCCAAACAAGCTTTCAATGAGAGTTTGAAGCCTGGAATAAGATAAAACAGAATTTGATGTTTCAAATTAGGGTGTTAAACAGGGATTAGTTCTTAACCATGTTTAGGATTTTAAATTTAGATTTGATGCCAGGGTTGGGGTTTCAAATAAGGGTTAAACCTTCAAATGAGTTTCAAGTATGGGTTAAAATAACAAACAAAATTTGAGGTTCCAAATTAAGGCGTTAAAGGGGTTAGTTCTTGACCAAGTTTAGGAATTCAAATTCAGGGTCGACATTAGGGTTTACAATTTCAAATGCGGGTTAGGATTTAAAATTAAGGTTTCAAATCTGGGTTAATCTCAGAAATAGAAGTTAGGGTTTGAAATTAAGATGTTAAAAATGGATTACTTAAAACTTTTAAATTGGGATTCTAACGACATGTTTATGATTTCAAATTAGGATTTGATGACAGGGTTATGGTCTCAAACAACGATTGAACATTGAATTGAGAATTTCAAACCTGGATTAAGATAACAAACAGAAATGTATGTTTCAAATTAGGGTGTTAAACAATGATTAATTAGACTTTCAAGTCCGGATTCTCAAGACATGTTTATGATTTCAAATTCAGGTTTGAAGTCAGGGTTACGCTTTCAATTGGGGGTTAGGCTTTCAAATTAGGGTTTCAAGCCTGCGTTAACCTAACAAACAGAAGTTAGGCTCTCGAATTAGGGTTTTCAGCCCAGCTTTTAGACAGGATGCAGGGTTTCGAGCCACATCTTATTCTTTAAAATCGGATTAGGGTGGAGGTTTGGAATTTCGAGATTTGGCACATGGCTAGCATTTGAAACGAGGGTTTAAGGCAAGGGTTAGGGTTGCAAGCAAGGGCGCTGAGTGTGCCTGTGTGCTGTTTTGAGAATCGTGCGTGTGACATGGTGCCAAGGAGAGCAGAATGTCATCAGCGCGCCATAACGGCGACGGGGAATTCATCAGTGCAGCTGATGATGCTAATGGACTCGGCGGCAAATGACTTTGGATGAGCGGCGTCTCATTTCCGCCGCTGGCACGCCACCGCGTTTGCGGCGTACCTTGCAAACCTGATCGTAGGCAGCCAGCTGGAGGAGGCTGTGATGATGTCACCAGCCATAGGCCAATCAGTCACTCCCACGCTTTATTTTTAGAGGGAAAAAAAAACCAAACACCTATAGGGTTTCAAAATAAGGTTTGACTACAGGATTAGTGTTGCAAGACTATTTGGGTTTCGTACCTGTGTTTGGGTATCAAATATGCTTTGGGCTTCAAGCATGGGCTGGCTTTTCAAACCCTAACCCTAACCCCTAACCCTAACCCTAGCCATTGAAATCTAGGATTTGAAATCTAGATTACAATTTCGAGAATTGACAAAGCTTCCAATTAGGATGTAAAGCCAGAATTGAATTTTTGCGTAAGGTTGTTTCAAGCCTCTGTTAGGTTTTCAAGGCAGGGTTGGGATTTCTAATTAGAGTCTCAGCTAAAGGTTAGGGGTTCGAGTTTGGTTTCAAACCTTAGGTAAGGTTTGAAAAGGGTCAACTAAACAATAGCGTGCAGATTCAAGACTTTTCAGTTTTTTGCTTTCTAGCCTGTGTTCAAAGTTTAGAAGTTAGCACTTCCAAAAAGCCTTAAAATGTTAAAATAAGTTCGGATTAGACTTTCAGTGTAAAATGCGGTTTCAAATTAGGGCTTCAATTCATGTGAATACCATCTTAACAACATCTATTGGGGTAGGTTGCCCTGATCCAAAGTCTCCTAGCCCTCTCCAGCTCTAATGAAGCTAACATTGCTAACGTGACGTCGCACAGCCAACGCGGTCATGTCGGTCATGATGGTGCTTTTAGCCAAATGGATGCATATTAATGCAGACCTTCCCTTGGCGGCTCACTTTACTTCGGGGCGCCTTTCCCAAACATATGCAATGCAAATTGAGATGATGACTGCTAACGGATGCTAGCGGCTAGCTCAGGTCCCCCTAGCACAATTTGTTTTTGTTTTTATTTAAGATTGCGTGTCCTGGACCAAAGCGCAGTCTGTTTTGTGTCCATCATAAACCTCCACCATCACATCTCTTGTGTGTGATGAAATCATTTATACATACAAACATGGGGAGAATTATTATTTTTATTTTTTTATTTTTTGGCCGGAATGTCTACATTGTGAAGATCATCTGAATTGTTTGAAAATTCAGACCATAAAGTTGTTTACAACATGTACTTTGGTAAGCATGCCTCTGTTCAGAAGACCCACAAAAAACTCTCACAAAGCTATGATGAAAAAGACCAAACATGGGTACTTAAACTGGTTACAAAAATCCTTTGGAGGCCATTGATTGGTATAAGACAGATTCGTATATGCGACGTGGAAAATAGGACGGAGAAAACAGTCTTATTAACGACGAACGAAAAAAGAGAGCAAAAAGAATAAAAAAGCTTTCACTTCCACAACCTTTCGTTGATGGACTTGAAGTCAATATCGTCTTCCGGTTGATGCAGTATTCCAAAACAGCCACAATCCAAGCACCAAGTACAACAGGGTTGTGCTTATGAAATAAATATGAACAATAAATAGAATATATATTATTGAATACAAAGCATGAGTTCAATTAGTATTTTCAGTTGTGTTCTTGTTTCGTGTTTATTCGGAGCATTAATAGGTCTGGGGGAAAAGCTGTATCTGAGTCTGTATGGCCAGCTTTTATGAGCCCTATAGCACTGAACATAGGGGGACAGTTCAAAGCTCGATGACCAGTGTAAGTTGGGGGAGGTGGGGAGGCTCCTGCCCCATGGTTTCACCTGCTGTCAAGACTTCATTACACTATATGGCACAATATGTTTTCTGTAATATGTATTGTGTATCTGTATTTGTCTGTATTATATATTTGTATTTGGTATATGCAGCTTCCACTCCAACCTGTTGAACCTGGAAGGGGGCTCCTCCCACCTGTGGTCCCTTCTGAAGGTTTCTGATTTTCCCCAATTTGGGTTTTTGAGTTTTTCTATCCCCTTCTGTGAGCTTTGAGCAGGGGATGCTGCTGTGTACCTATAACGAAAAGATGCCTCTGTACGACTTTTTTTTTTTCTTCAAAAGAAGTCTCGGCATGACCTCTTTTCACCTGTGAAGCCCTTTGAGACTTTGGTGATTCAGGGCTATACAAATAAAATTTGATTTGATTTGAAGTTGCGTCTCTGATACCACCTATCAAATTCGGTAGCCATTTCTATGTTTAGTTGATCTACACAAAATTCTTCTGACGCTATGATGGGAAGGATAAGGAAACTTTTTTTTTTTTTTCGGAGCTATTTCAAGGTCAATTTTGGCCATTTCAAGGGGTCCTTTGAATTGTTTGAAAATTCCGCCCCCCCCAAAACAGCTTCACTCTGCTTTGTTTTGACTTTTTTTGTCAGGTACGCGCGGGCTTGTGGGGGTGCGCCAGCTGCGACTTGCTAAAACGCTCTCAGTGAGACAAACGTGAGCGGTCAGGATGTTGTCATGAAGTATGCCCAGCGCGTGGCAGCCATCTTCAGCTGAGCCTCACCAAGCGTCTGTCGCCGTGTCAGTCAAGTCTTGTTTACGCGCACTCCCCCTCTCGTCGGGCGTGATGCATCGCGGGTAATCGGATAAGTTGGGTTGTATCCTCACGCCTTCCTTTCAAAACGACAAGCCGGCGTACGCTCCAGTGAAAGCCAGAGTGCGCGTGTCAGGAGAGATGACACATGATCGTCCACCAATTAAAATGGCACAGCAGGGTGCCCATTGGGAATATGCATGATGGAATGTTGCGTCGTGGATGCGGGGAGAAATCCTTTCGCTCCTTGTTTACCTTCCGCCTTACTTTTTTCACCACGGATTTCATTGCATGTTGCTGCTCTTGTTATTCATACTAATGACACGCTTTCATAAACAGCCAAAATACCCTCAAAATTTACTTGAAAAAAAACTGTAAATATAATAACATGATTTATGAGTATGATCGTTTGTTGTTATTTAAAAAAATAAACAATTATGGTCATATTTTAGAAAGGAAATGGCAATTTTTTTCTCCATTAGTTATTCAGAAGGTATTTTTTTTAATGAAAAAAGAAACAATACATTGAAACCAAATTTCTATCAAAAATGCTGATTCTCAAAGCACACTTATTCAAACACAAACTTAACACAACTTAAAAGCAAGGTTAACCGAGACTAAAATAAATAATATAATCATTTTTAGAATAGTTCAAATACATTTATGACAATACAATCACAACTAAAATATCTTATATTACAATGTTACAGTATGTAAAAGATGCACTCAACTGAACGAGTAAAATCGATATTATACATTTAAAAATCAAAATCATACAAAACTCTATATCTTTACAATACATTACAAAAATTGAGACGTTTAGAATCAAGTTAAAATTTCGACACAATTACAAATGAAAACAAATGTAAACCGCTTAAAGAAAAAGAAATTTTCAGATATTTAAGAATTTGTGAAAATACAAATAATTTTCATTCAAAATTCATAATAAGGAAAAAATACAACCGGAACTGTTTTAAATATACAGTATATGGAACAAAAAAAATACTTTTACATTTGATTTTAATAAACCTAATTAATTCCATAAAATAAATAATACATTAAAGAAATAACTACTGTAGTATAAAACTAAAAATATACATATATATATATATATAATTTATTTTATTGTTATATCAATATGTTATAAGTCAGTCAAATTGAATAGAAATGTATTTTAAAATTTAAAAAAAAGATGTTAAATGTTAGTATTCCATAAAGTAAACATTTTGAAGCATCATAATTGGATATTTTTGTCTACTGCCCTCAGTTTGACTCTGGACATGTTGTTTCCTCAAGTGATTCCAACGTACAGTACAGTAACTCGCTTGTCTCTCCCTGCGTTTTGCAGCACGAGAGGCTCCGAATTAGCGTAGCCTTTTCCCCCCATCACCCCCCCCCCCCCCCCCCCCCCCAAAAAAAAAAGGAAAAAAATCAGCCAGCGCTGCGGGTCCAAAGTGTTGTTGACGCTCACTCCCCTTCCGTCTTTGTCAAGGCGCAGATTAGCATTCCCGATGCTAGCGGACAGCTGCTGCTGGCAGGCCTCTTTTTCCGAGCGGCCCGGGCGGGAATCTGTCAGCCGGGCGGCGTAGCCAATGTGCTCCACGCACCCCCGCGGTGGAGCGGAGGGGGCGATGGCGCGGGGGTGCTCGGCGCGCAGCGATGAGGGCCGACAGATGTAAAAGTCCACTGCGGTTTTTTACAGCCTCAGTGCTTTCCCCGCTTGCCGTCGCGCGGCACTCTGGCAGGGGCGCATTAATGCCGTGTGAGTGGACGGGCGCCTCGGCTCGGCGGCTCGGGTCCAGCTGCGTTGCGCCCGGCGCCTTGACACCAGCGCGAATAATGAGACGGAGCCTTGTTGTGAGAAGCTCAGACGCGGGAAGTCTGCCATTTTGCTTTCGGGCCGACGTTTTAGGATCGTTCTGACCGTTTCCAGAGGTCCTTCGGAACCTCGCTCCGCTTTGATGTTTTGGCCCGTTGCTGCGGCTGAATTTGAACCGCAGATGGACGAGGCGAAATTGGGAACGTTTCCATCATTGCATGTGGGCAGGATATGGTGAAGCTTGAGAAA
>NC_142369.1:10770000-10795000 GCF_059441005.1 Hippichthys cyanospilos | reverse complement strand
CTTGAAGAAACTTCAGGGGGTACTGGAGATTTTAAATAAACAAGCATGCAAAAATCCCTGAAAAATAATTATTGAATTAAATGTTTCGGGAAAATATACGTTCATAAAATACATTTTATGTTCGGTAGGTTACTTTTTTATTTTCATTATTTCTGCCCCGTACTAGAATGGTTTGACCAAACTTCTCATGTGCCGCCTCTCGTTACCTGTCAAGTTAATGATTTCTTTTTGTGAACGCATCTCTACCATCATCCCGGAAGATAACTTCAGATTTTATATTTTTCTGTGGACAAATACTTATTTATAATTATTTCTGAGAACAGCTCTGATGCTTTATGTTGATTATTTTTGTGGACAAATATTTATTAAGAATTAAGTTACTGCTTTTTGATAAAATATTTCTTTTATGATCCAAAAGCGGACACTTTATGTTGATTGTTTTTTGTGAACGAAGACAAATTAATTTTGAGAATTTCTAAAGGTTAATAAATCAGACACTAATGGCTTTTTTTTTAAACCGTTCTTTGCACTGATTACAGGATACTTGGCTGAAAACATATTTCACAGGGGGTACAACACTGAAAAAAGGTTTAAAACCACTGGCTTGGATAACCAGCATAAATTGCTGACTAACAGACAAACTAACTCACTTGTACTTAAATGACTGTCTCACCAGTTAAGTGACTGGATAAATGACTTGACTAACAGACTGAATAAGATGAGTGCCCAAGTCAACTAACTTGCTGACTGGATGATCATCTACGTGACCAAATTACTGGATAACCAGCTGACTAACTAGATTGTTAACTATCACATCCTGAATTACTTAATGTTTAATTAACTAGCTAACAAACTCTTCTTCTGACTAACTGGCTTCTTTATGAGGTGCATTATAAAATAAATGACTATCAAAATGACTTATCTAACAAGTTTAATGAGTGGATAATTAACTAGCTAACAAACTCTTCTTCTGACTTAACTGGCTTCTTTATGAGGTGCATTATAAAATAAATGACTAGCTATCAAAATGACATCTAACAAGTTTAATGAGTGGATAATTAACTTAGCTGCCTGACTAACTCACTACTTTGACATCAAATGAACTGATTGACTGACAAAGACTAAATAATGTAATGGATAGTTGGCTGGCTGGGTGCTTGACTAACTAACTGAACTAAGTGACTCACTAATAACATCACAAACTAGTTATGTGATTTGATAACTGACCGTTGACTAACTCACCATTTGGATATCTGACTCACAGAAGGACTCTGTCTAACTGGGTAACTGAATAAATGTCTGAATGACTCTCTAGCTAGGTAACTAACTTAATCACTGACTAGAAAAGTGACCAGCTAACAGACTGTACGAGTGACTGGAAAACAATCCGCTAGCAAACTAGCTAACTAATTAGCTGATTGACTTGCTAAGTGACAAACCAACCCACTAAATAATCCGCCAACGGACCAATCGAGTAAATGAGTGAAACAAAAGTATGTTCAAGCATGACACGCCGTCGAGCCAAAACCAAACACACCAATATAAAAATCTGGTTTTGCATAATAGTACCTGAGCAAACAAAGCGAGAGAGTCGAGTATGAAACGAGGAAACGGGAGATGAATAAAACAAATTATAAGGAAAAAAACAAAAGTATTAGAGAAGCAACTCCCAGAGACGTTGACTTGTTATTTGCGCCTGTGACAATCACAAATGCACTTGTTATTATTAGCAATTGCCAATTTGCCTCACGGGCTGTTCAGTCCAACTCGGTATTAGCGTCAATAAGGTAAACAGTGCGCGCAAGCACCCGGATGAGTCGACAAATTGCCTCTTTTATCACCAAAATTGGGTGCGGCGAACACAAATTCGCACAAGCGAAAGCAAAGGCGCACACACGCCCCGCGGCGTGCGCGATGAAAACATCCCCTGTCGTGAATGTTAATCAACTCATCCAGCTTTTTTGTCCTTTAAAGATTCACAAAAGATAACGAAAATAACGGCAGATCGGAGGTTAAAGAGGAGATTGCGACGGGGGTGCCGCTTCACAAATGAGATCGCTTTAGCCGATTCAAAATCATTTTGAGCCTGATTGTGTCGTCAATCACACAGCTGTCACTTTCTACTGTATATCAGTGATTGACATGTGACTGACTTGAGGAATTGCCCATGTTTCAGCTGAGACTAGTTTCTGCCCTGTGCCCTTGATTCCATGAGTGTAATCGGTGATTTTGGATTTATATTTATATTTATATTTATATTTATATTTATATTTATATTTATATTTATATTTATATTTAGGGATGACCCCAAGGAAAATACTTTGTTTTTGTCATGTGAAGTGTAATTGCAATTAAATAAGAATTTTCTTTGTTTTTGTTTTTTTTTCAGGCACTTTGATGCTCTTGGTTAAATTTATCAGTTTTAGACTAAGCTGTAACCCATATAAACAGTTGTTGAAAGATGAGTTATATTGCTTTTTCTTTTGTTAATGTTAAAATGATACAAGTTTAGGTATACAGTACTTGTACAATTTTTATCGATCAAGTTATTTATAGTCAGCATGACCAGTGGGGGGCCATGAAAAGTTTTCTCTTTCCGGGGGGGGGAACTTGGCAAAATATAAGATATAATATAATATAATTGAGAAGCACTAGTAATCAAAGTGTAATTGCAATAAATAAAGAGTTTGCTTTTTTTTGTAATGATTCAGGCACAATAGTTATTTTTTCAGTTTTAGACTAAGTGGTAACCTGTATTAATGCGCCATTAATTAATTGTATTAATGTGCCAAAAATAATGAACAGTTGTTGAAAGTTCTTTAATATTGCTGTCTTATTTTGTAATGTTACAGGTGATACAGGTTTAGGTTGCGTTATGTTTCAGTGTTGGGTAGCACTGATTACTAAATAAGAGATTGAAAAATGAGACGTTCCCTCCTGCGGCCGACAATTGCTCAAGCTCCAAACGTTTTTGTCTTCTCATCCTCTTCTTTCTTCGTTTCCTTCCTCCAGCTCTCTCCTCATGGTCTTCATCCTGCTAGCATACAATGCTACATTTTCAACTTCTCACTCTCCACCCACGAAGAGAGATTACTGCTAGCATTGAACATTGAACAAAAACAAATTGGAAGAACACATGCCAACTGGTGATCTCAAAAGCCACTCAAAGAGGGAACTCAACCCACAATAAAGGTGAAAAATACAAAGCAATTGATTATTTCATTCATTAGGCTTTATTTTCTTATTATTGTCCTTCTGATGTTATGATCATGTTTAAACAAATTATTGATAATTGTGCTCATTACATGCGATGATGTCTTCTCCCTACCATTTCTTTGCGTCGTTTAGCTGTGTATTTGATTTAACTTCATTGCCATGGCAGAACAGTAAAATACAAGCATGTTCGCACACACATACAAACACACGCACACACACACACACACACACACACACACACACACACACACACACACAGAAGTCAAACAAAACCACCAATTTGAAAGAGATGTTACGCTCTGTATGAGATAGGATTAAACCTGCAGTATGAAACATGTGCATGTGCACGTGTGTGTGTGTGTGTGTGTGTGTGTGTGTGTGTGTGTGTGTGTGTGTGTGTGTATGCTTTTGTTTACAGGCTTGTATATTATCTGTCAGGTGCACATTTTTGTGAGTGCGTGTCCCAGGTGTTGCAGATGCGGCGTGAACGCTAGCGGCTGTCGCTATGCTAATGAAGCTTGTTTACATCACACCACGGCCTTAAACACACACTCACGCACACTAAAAAAACACAAGTTGTTTTTTCTGCAAGAAGCATTGCATACGGCAGACGTAGAATGCAGAACAGTATCCGAGGTCTTCTGACTGATGTGACACTTATATAACACCGATGACAAGCATGCAATTGTTTACGGTTACTGGCAAAGGGAGTACAACGAAGATTTGGGAAACATGACGCACCAAAAACACAAAGACGACTGAAACGAGTCCTCGAGTAATTTAAGTACAGGTGTACGTCTACCTCCGACGTTCGTTCCGAAAGTCATTTCTAAACTCTTCCGTTGCCACGGATGAGAATTTTCATCTTTTTAAATAGTAATTACAAAATAAATAAAATTCTCATCAAATATGTTTTTTATGGAGGGTAGTTGAAACCCTTGAGATGTAATGAGAAGATCAACTTTAACATAAACCTTATTTTACCAAATAATATAGGGACGCCAGTACGCTTTTATTTTGAAGTTGTTCCTGAAAGTTGCAGTCTTACAACTTGACAAGTCTTTCTCCTGCAACTATTGTTTCCGACCGATACATACAACACTACATTGTTATGAAGTCAAATTCAGCCCGAAGTGCTCCATATAGGCTGGCGTGATGGACGTAAATGACTGCATAGTTCGATGATAACATGACACTCCCACTCTACAAAAACACATGCATGGCATTTGTATTGGACATTCTAAATTGTCCTTAGGTGTGATTGGGTGCTTAAATGTTTTTTTTCATGCCTCTGTGCTAAGTACAGTTTAAATTTAAGTCAAAAAAATCTTGATCATCAAGAACACGTAAAAGCTTCTGTGTTCATAATATATATGTATATATATATATATATATATATATATATATATATATATATATATATATATATATATATATATATATATATATATATATATATATATATATACTCGATAGAGTATTTTATCATAATTTTTTGAACCTTATCCAAATACTAAAACCATTTGATAGCTTCAGCCTTTGACATGACTATTGAATCGGGTGTTGCAGGGTAAATCTCCACGGTAGCACTATTTTTGTGGCATAATGACACTGTAATGTCGCATTAAATTTGAAGGCTCCAGACCCCATTTTCAATGTCATGTGTTCAGGATCCATTTTGAACTAAACGACTTTGATGTGGAGCATCTTAACATTGTACATTTCAATCACCTCAGAGTACTTTACTGAGTAAATTATTAACCGAAATAGAATAACTTTAGAAATCCATTAGAATGCTTAAAAAAGACTTTCGACATTTATTAGGAAATGCATATAACGAAAAAAGAAAAGTCAAAATCTTATCCGTGTAAAAAAAACGTCAAAACCAAGACAAGGACATCAGAAATGAATCACAACCAAATTTGTAGACATGTTCAATGTCGGTTTGGTGTCAAAATGAATTAATAACGAGGTAAATAAGTAAACAGCGTCTGTATAAATAAATCAGCCTGCCCAAGTTTGAGAAAAGTAACTTTTCTAATGCATCACGCTGTGCCTGACGTTTCATGAGTGCCATTAACTCCGCCGCGCAATTCTCTTGCGACTCGCGGTGGGAATTCCACAAATAAATAAACAATCGCCGGAAAATCAAAATCAAGACGCAGGTGCGGGCTTTGTCTTCACGCTGCTTTTATTTGCATCCGAATGTCCAGCAGGGTCCCTGTTGGCGTGTGTTGGGGTTTTGCTGAGTCAGCGCAAAAAAAAAAAGAAATAAGATCTTCACAAATGCACATACATTGTTTTTTTTTTTTTTTTCTCACCTTAACTCACATTGCCACACACACACCTGTGAGGGAAATAGGATTAGATGTAGCTGAAGTTATTATAGGAAAGTGTTTTTGTTGCTCTGCACTCTCACAGGTCACGCTGTCCTGGTGCGTGTTGGTGTGTGTCCTTGCCCGAGTGACCCTTTGTGCTTTTTTGCGTCCAACTATATTCCCATGTAGGGCTCAAAGTGTCAATCATGTCATTCGCACAGAAGCAAGCGCTTATCAAGGTTGCGAAGAGGTCCAGTTTAAAGTGAAGTTTTCGATTTCCAAATTTGAATTTTTAAGTGAGCGAGATATACAATAAAACTCCTCTACAGCGAAACCTACATATGCATAATACGAAATGTATGGAGTCACAAAAACTGCGCTGTAAAAAAGACAAAATTAGGAGCGGGAATTTTTGTCTCACGATTGGATTTTGGGGTCTCCGATTTGATTCAGAATCAATTTTCGATTCGAGAGGAGTTTTACTGTAATCAGAATTTCAAAAGGGCGGGGTTCTATTGTAAACTTTCTGCATAGGATTGTTATGAATTGAGTTGAGTTGGCAAAAATGTTGAATGCGATATTTTACATTTAGACACCAGATGTCGCTGTGGGAGATGTCTTGAAAAAAGAATGACAATTAACTCATTAAAGGCCAGAGATGTATTTTCACGTTTCTTTTAGGAGTCCGCTCATTCAATCCCAGATACTTAAATATTAAATTGATACTTGAGATTGAATGACCGTACTCTTAAAAAATGTAAAAATATTAGTGGGGGGTGGGATGCCTTTGCAATGTGTAGTGTAATTGTGCACCTATGGCCACCAGATGGTGCTGTGGCACTCTCATTGTCAAAGTCTGAGCAGAGGTTAGAAACCTTTTAAATTGCAACGTACATTTTTTTCTAAATCACATTCATGATTAAGGTTATTTAGAAGGAATGAACACAATGTTTTATGCCTTTTTCTCTAGATTAAAATTTTTAAGATAGTAATGCTGCTAATAATGTATTCTTTTTCTTCAGCATCAAATTGTTGCTCAAAAATGTTTCTAGTTAGAATAAGTATGGACTTATTTGTTTTTTTAAATTATTTCTGGCACATTGATGCACTTTAAGCAATTTTTTTTCAGATTCAGAATGACCTTTAACCTGTATGAACTCCTGTAAAAATGAAAGTCAACATTTGCTGAAAGTTGATTTGAATGGCTGGTGCGATGGTGGGTAAGGAGTTAGCATGTCTGCCTCACAGTTCAGAGTCAAGAGTTCAATTCCAGCTCGCTCTGGCATACCTGTGTGCAGTTTGCAAGTTCTCCCTGTGCCTGGTGGGTTCTCCCTGGGCACTCCGGCTTCCTCAGATATTACCCGTTTAATTTGTATCGATCACCCTGTCAAAAATGTGCGGGTGCTCATTGAAAGTTTCAAGGATGCCCTTGACCTTTGCCCTCCCCTCACCCCCATGTACCGTATTGCTGCTCACGTCAGTATGTTGCAGCCTGACTTTCATCCGCACTCAGTGTAATATGGAACTTCTAGCGTGTCTCTTGTCTCTATTGTATTTTAGTGTGGTGCTTCAGTGTCCCTTACCGGGACACGTTTCTTTGTGGGTACATTTTGGCATGACCCCACGTGTGTTTGTCTTCCTGTACAGCTATACTTTGTGTTTTCTACCGGCATAGTGAGGACATTTTGGAGAATAGAGGACATTTAGGCCAGTCCTCACTTGTTCAGACCTTTTTTTTTTTTATGAGGGTTTTTATGGGTTAGGCAATCATTTTTGAGGGTTCATGATTGGGAGGTAGGAAATGCCTTATAACACAGGTGTCAAAGTCAAGGCCCGGGGGCCAGATCCGGCCCGCCACCTCACTTTTTGTGGCCCTTGAAATGCTGCTTTGACTTCAGGTTTCTGACTAAAATACCAATATTGCAAGTTGTCTTTTAACTTTTAATTTGGGGGAAGAAAAACAAACATTTTCTTATTCTCCAAATCTCTTTTGAACAGTTTTTGCCAGCTTCTGATATCAAATCTTGGTAAATGTGTGATCAACACACTTAAAATGTATTTGAATTCACAGTCGTTCCGGCCCTTTGACAGAAACTATCACTCCAATGCGGCCCAAAACAAAAATGTGTTTGACACCACAGCCTTATAACAATGAATGTCCCCGGATGCTCACACAAACAAACGTTTGTATGTGTGTGTGTGTGTGTGTGTGTGTGCGCGCACTCTTGTCCCTCTATCGTATTGTGGCTCTACCCTCATCGCGGGGACACTTTTCTTTGTGGGGACATTTTGGCATGTCCCCACTCGAAAAAAAATGCAAACATAAGCTCCTTTCAGCCTATTAGTGTGTGCGCGTGTGTATGTGTGTGCAGAGGCCCTAATTTGATGTCTAAATAAGTGGTCGCTGCCTTCCAGGGCTTTCCTGGCAATACATCACGGCGGCAACAATGGAGGCCCCGGCGCAGCGGTCCCTGGGGAAGCCTCCGCTTGGCTACTCACGCACGGCCTTGTGGGAAATGCGAAGAACGCTAAATGACACACACATACACGTACACACAAGGTGTCTGTTTTGGCCTTTTTGTCATTAGTGTGTAAGGAAGCCAGCGCGAGCCGTCCTCACAAGAGCAAACACGCTCATGAATAATTGAAGTCTCCTTCATGTCAGAGTAAGTGACACCAACAAGGGCCATTTAAGTACATAACACATGCACGCTACATTGTAATAAATTGTAATAGAGTATAGTTGCCTGAAATGGATCCATCCGCTTTTGTCAAAGCTCATTTGAAGGCTTCTGCATGGGGATCTCTTTACACTGTCTTTACTTGTAGCTGGAATTGCATTTGGTTGCTGTAAAGGTTTTAAATGACGCCGGTGTTCCCGAGTACCGGATTTAGTACAAATACGGAAGAAGGTGCGGCTCGTTACAGCGCGATGAAATATGACAGAAGGCGAGCCGGGTGACAACAGCATTTTTCATCAAAGAGTGAATCCCCACACAATCGTGGGTGAGCGTTGACAAATTTGTATTTCACTGAAAGTCTCATTTACTAGTGGTTATATTAATATAATATTGGAACACAGTGGACCCCTGGTTTACGACGTCCCTGCCTTACGTTTTTTTTCACCTCACGACATGGATCGCCATGTTTTTTTTGTCCCCTCTACGCCATTTTTTTCGCCTCACCACATAAAAAAAACAACTTCTCAAACATGGCGGACGTGTTTACTAGGGGCAAACGTGTCTACTAGGGGCAATGTGCTCATACGTCACTACACGCGGCACAGCTTACGTCACTACAATGCTGGTCTGCTATTGGTCGGCGTATGGGGTCACAAAAATGGCTGCCTAAAGAGATTCAATATGGTATTTCTTGTGCATTTTAGTGCTTAATTCAAACTTGAATGGGTTAGCCATGGGTCCCAAGATTGCTAGTGATGTGACACGCGTCCCTCGGAAGCATTGTTTTTTTGACGTTAAAATGTTAATCTTTGTCCATCTCCTCTTTTATTCAACAAAACTTGACGACTTACCAATATTTTCGACAACTTCGTCCGCCATGTTTGCTATGATCTCGCAGGAAAAACATTAATCGAGAAAAACAACCACAACTTTGTTTAAATTATGCTGCTCATAATTGTTTTGTAAATGTTTACCAATATTTATTATAAACTTTATATTAAAAAATACTATATTTTTGTCATTTATTTTCCATAATATTTATGTGTATTTTTTCTATTTAATTAAAATATATATTTGTATTTTTCAAATTCTTTTAAATAAGCATTTTTATATTTTCTACTTTATTTTGTATGGTATTTGACCTGTTATTTGTTTTGATTGTTCCTATTATTCAAAGTCGAAACGAAACTGCAAATTATCTGTTTTTGCTGTGATCTCTTTTGTAATATTTTTTTTTTCCATATTCTGTATATTTATATATGTATTTATTTATATATCCATATTTATTTTATTCATATTATTTTTCCAAATGAATGCCTTTGTGTTTGCTGTCAAATATTTTGAATATTCTCGTTTTGGCTCTCTAAGATGTAGAGAGTATGCCTCATATTTTGATTGATTTTATTTTGCAACCGTCAGCGGTTCATCTCAAGCTTTTAGTTGGCCGGGAAACTAAATCGTCACTGTCTTTTCTTCTTTTTCTTTTCATCCTCTTCTTTTTTTCTTTCTTCTCTTCCGCTTTGTTTGACGTTCAATCAGAGCTGCTGGCCCGGCGATCAATTAGTGTGCTGGGAAATCAATTAAGGTCGCCGGCAGGCAAAGCAGCTATTTATTAAAAAAAAAAAAAAAAAAAAAAAAAAAGGCTGATGGCGTTCATTAGTGCTTAACACGCGTAATGGACAGGTAATGATGATGGAATGAGGAGGTACGAGCGTCTCCCCACGGACGTTGGCCGGGGCCAAAGGGTTTGGTGGAGGTGACAAAGGCTTGAAAGGGGGCCGCCACGTGACATTTGCTGTAATCATGCAGGTCAAAGCGGCAGCCAGAGTCCATTTGCCACAAACGCCAGAGCGGAGACAAACGACACCGCATGTTGCTCAGCTCATAAAATTTCATGTCAGTGTTAAAAAAAAAACTTTATGCTTTCTAAACTGGAATCCCACTGAGGGGCGCGGCGTGGGTCCGCGTTTTTTCTTCCTCCTTCCAGGTTTGTTTTTGATCACCAGTTTTTGCCGCAAGGTTGCCAGAGATTTTTGATATTTTGATACAATTTCAATGTTCTCATTTTGGCTCGGTAAGATTGTGAGAGTTTACTTAGTATTTTTTTTCTCTATTTTTGGGAACAATATATTTAAATAATCAAAATATTATTTTTGACTTTATATTGCTTGCTCATTGTTTTTTCCATGAACTTTTGTAATTTCTTTTGTTTATTTGAATATGATACTTATTTCGAAATTAATATTGTTTTTTATGTATTCTTCACACAACCATTATGTTTTTTAATAGTATCTGTGTGTTTTATTTGTCTGTTTTTGTAATCCTATTTTTAACTAATGAAATTTAGTTCAGTATTTGTATATTTCTCATGCATAATGTTTTTAAAACTTTTTTTTTTTTTACACTTTCAGTTGTTTTTTTTTTGTATTTATAGGGCTCACAATAAGTTATGAAAAAAAATCTCTGTCTTTAAACCAGTGCTTCTGAAATATATTTTGCCAAGCCACCCATTGGAATGAGAGAAGCACATGTGGTTAAAGTCAAATTGTGGCAGGCATTTTACTTTCTGGACCCAGATTTACCAACTCTGTAAATAAGAAGCGAATGCTAACTGCATTGTGCACTTTTTTTTTTTTTTTTCAAAAGCGCACCTCACTTGGTGACTACCAATGCTCCTCTGATAAAGGAGGAATAAGAAAAATTTAACACGGTCTCTCATGGAGCGCCACTTTGTCAGCATTTTTTTTTTTTTTGTTCTTGTCAGTGTTGGGTTATTTAGCCCACTTTTCCATGTGGTGGTCCCGTGTATGATATTAATCTTTCATGCGATTATTTTTCTGTGAAGGCGAAGTATTCTCTTATTCATCCGTCCTCTTTTTTATCTGACACGCTGCTATTTTTCTTCTTTCATTCTCCCGCGGTTTTACTACTTCATCATCCGCGGCCGCGTGACAGCGACACATTAATCCTGCCGCACACGTGCACGCACACTTTCACAACCCCACACATACACGCTCTTACACTCACTCACTCACTCACTCACTCACTCAGTCACTCACTCACTCACTCACTCACATCTATCTATCTTTTTCTTTGATGGTACCTTAATGTACAAAAAATTGTAAATTGCGATAACACCAAAAGTAACTACCCTGAATATTTATATATTTATGAAATTGAAATAGGAATATTTATGTCGTAGAGTTTTATGACCTTTGAAGACTTTTGCATTATGGGTCCAGGCGAAGCCAATCATTGAAGTCATCGAAAGGCTTGAAAATGTCATAAGTTGGCCACTAGCGCCAGCCGGTGGTTTTGGGGTGTCAACACAAAAAAATTTCTCTTGCGCCTCGTTCGCGATTTGCAGTTGAAAGGATTCATGCAAAAATCAGGGAAAATGCATGATAAAACCTGGGTTTTCAATATGTCCAAAATTGACAATATTTCCCATTTTGAATGGCAGTAAATGAGCCCGACATGGGCTAAATTTGACACCTATAGGATGTACCTCTTGACCTCACGTTTGCAAGCATTTATAAGGGACGGCAGCATGCCATATTGAAAGTCGGCATGTTTTGACAATCTATACAATATTTTAGCATCCTAGTTGTTTTTTTTAAGCTTTTCCTTTGATATCAAATCTCAAAAACATCAAAAGACCCTAATCGTCCATCTTTTTATGAACAGATTTTTTTTTTTTGCCCAGTATATTGAAGGGTTTGAAATGTTGTATTCTTCTCAAATATTCGTGTACATTTTCTATTTGTGTTCAGTTTGTGTAATATTTTTTAAAATTATCTTAGGGGTCTTTCCAGAATTAGACTGAGTTGTACGGAAGATAATTGTTTTAGTTTTTATGTAAGAAAAATACTTGTTTTACAGTTATTATTTCCAATTCTAGACTACGCAGACATTTTGTACATCTGCCTCAAACCTTTATCCTCTTAAAGTTATTTATAATAGCCTAGCCTTTCCATAATTCTCAAGCTTAATATCCATGTCCATGCACTCGCAGCCCATGGCAAAGTTTAGTCCAACTCTCTTCAAATGGAAAATAGTTTTTTGTCATCCTTTACATAAGCAAACAAATGCCAATGAAAGCGCTGCCTCTTTGGCAGAGGGAACAAATGATCCCTTGCGTGGGGGCAATAAATGTCCCGGCCAGCAACATCTTGTGAGATTCTTACCTGTGGAAGAAATATCGCCTCCATTATTCAATTTCACATCCACGCAAACTCATTGATGGCGAGCATGGGGCCGGTGGAGCGTGAGCGAGTTTAGGTCGCAACCGCCGCGCTAACGGCCGTCATTGTTTGTTTCCGCATCGACTTGATTAAGCCGCCGTCATTATCCCGGTAGGGAGAGTGCCGTCGCAATCAGCGTCCCCGCAGACTTCGTCTCCGTTGCGAGCGGGCTCGCCATATAAACAAAATACGCACAAAACACACTTTTTTTGGAAACTAAAATCAATAAGATGCAGGGGGAGCGTGTAGGAAAATCGGAGCGTTTTAAACAATGAACACCTTGGTGCCTTGCATATGTTTGAGACTAGTTCACCTTTATCAAGTAGTTTATCAGGCCAAATCTTTATTGGAATTCGTCTTGAGAGAGCGACTAGAAAAATCACCAAATGACCATGAAATGGCAGTTTCTAACCAAATCAGCTGACTAGAGTGTTTTCTAGTATGGCTTCTTGGGACTTTTCTGTGGATCTACTCATAAGAGACTTGACTACCGAACTTGACGTTCCACCGTGCTGCGGTAGAGGGGTTTGCGTGCCTCAGTGATCCTGGAAGCTAGGTTGTCTGGGATATTATTCCCATAACAAGCAGATCCTAGATGAGGGACCAGACTAAGTACAGCTCACACCCTTTATGATGAAAAACAATAATGGATCACATTTTCCCTTGCACTGGGTCACCCCTCTGGAGCCAGGTTCGGAAATGGAGCTCCTTGGCAAGCACCTTGTGGCCGGGCTGCACAGCCCAGGAGGCAATGTGGGCCCCCCCTCCTACGGGTTCACCACCTGTGGGAGGGGCCAAAGGGGTCAAGTGAGAAGAGAGCCGGACGGCGGCCAAGAGTGGGGCATTGACGCACTGATTCCCAGCTACGGAAGCTAGGTTTTGGGACATGGAATGTCACCTCTGGTGGAAAAGAATCCTGAGCCTAACCCTAAACCATTAAGACTAGATATAGTCAGATTTGCCTTCACACACAACTTGGGCTTTTGTACCAGTCCTCTCAGGACTGGGGTTGGATACTCTTCCGCTCTGGGGTTGCTCAGGTGTGGGCATTCTTATTACCCCAGGCTCTGGACATTGGGGTTGACCCTGGTGGATGAAAGTGTAGCTTTTCTCCGCCCTCGGGTGGGGGAAAAGGTCCTGACTGTTGTTTGTGCCTAAGCACCAAACAGCTCAGGGTACCCACCCCTTTTGCAGTCCTTGAAGGGGGTGCTGGAGAGCGCTTCCTCCAGGGACTCTCTCATTCTACTGAGGGCCTTCAATGCTTAAGTGAGACCTGGAGGGGCGTGATTGGGAGGAACTTCCCCCCCGAACTGAATCCAAGTGGTGCTTGGTTAATGGACTCCTGTGCTTGTGACGTATTGTCTATAACGATCATAAGGGATATGCATTTTGCACTAGGACACCCTAGGCTGCGGCATGATGATTGACTTTGAGGTTGTATCATTTGATTTGTGGGCAAATGTTTTGGACCCTCATGTGAAGAGAGGGACGAAGCTGTCAACCGATCACTACCTGGTGGTGTGTTGGCTTCGATGGTGGGGGAGGATGCCGGTCAGATCTGGCAAAACCAAATGTATCATGAGGGCCTGCTTGGAAAGTCTGGCAGAATCCCCGTCAGAAGGAGTTTCATCTCCCATCTCCAGCAGAGCTTCTCTCACGTCCCGAGAGAGACGGGCTACACATTCCACGTCTCCATTGTCGAGGCCACTGATTGGAGTTCCAAAAAAAACGACGCCAAGAAATTTGTGTGACCAAGATGACTCTGAAACAACTGCCTTTTTTGCTATTTTCAGGCATGGTCTCCTGAGACTTTTGCGTGGGTCTACTCCGAAACTCCATGCTACTGAGTGAAACTGGATTTGGGGACTGAATTTTCAAAAGCCCTCTTAGATGAGTGATTTAAACATTGCAAGGAAATATAATCTCTCCATCATACCAAAATGTAAGACTTCCCTTGTTTTATTTCACCTGGCTTTTTGAGACATTTTTGTAGATCTACTCAAGCAAGTTTCATGAACTAGACTCTCGGGGCTGAATTTCTCTAACCAAAACAACCCCAAAATGGGTACTTCAAACCAAAACGGCAGCCGTTTTGGATGACTTTTTTATAGGTCAACCCATGATTATGTCAGTTGGTAAAACATGTACGTGTTGAGCACTGTAAAGAGGATGATGCCTGACAAACTCTTTAAATTGTGATTATGAATGCTCAGGTGCATGTGTGTGTGCATATGTGTCCATGTGTGTACCATCGACAGGAAGTGCATCCCAGGTGCAGCTGGTGAACCTCTGGGTAGCCGGCGGAAGTTCCAATAAAACCTTCCAACTTCTCAACACGAGTCCCCGATTACAAACCCGCAGGAGTGACCTCAGCTGTCATTGACACACATACACACAGCGCGCACGCACACGCATAATTAAAGCATATTAAAAGGAAAGTCAATGTACGTACGCTTCTCGCATAAATACATACAAATAACACATAAGCCAAACATATGGAGGTGTGAAAACACATTACAAGATATTTACATATAATAATGGACTGATCAGTACACATAACACACACGCACGCACGCACACACACGAGCACTAAGGTGTTAATTAAACATTGTGACAGGTGATGTGGCTTCCAAATACCCCACCAGAAGAGTACCCACTGTGTCAACCAGCTGTCATGTCTTTCACACACACACACGCACCCATACACAAAGATGCACACACACGTGCATCCATGTCATTTTTTTCCAACCACGTTTTTGTGCATAATTCTTTTTCAACAACTTTAAATTATATATATATACATATACAGTATATGGTGTATAGGAATTTTCATGCATGTGTATGTGGGTACCAGCATTTCTAAACTTTGAAAGTACAGTATTTATAGTTTACAAATTTGAGACAAAGATTACTGTGGTGCACTTATTTTACTTAAATCTTTCATGATTAAACCTTATACACTAACTGTACTGTTATCCCTTGCCGTTTCCATCCCTTGGCCGCGGTTGGGGAACAGGGAGGGCCAGAGTTGACCTTGAAGTAACGGCCCTCGGATGTCAATTTAGCGTGGAATCCGTTGCTGACCAAACATGATAACAGGGAAGCAGAGTTTACACTCGAAATTCCAATTTATTACGACAGCGTTTGTGACATCTTCCCAAAGCTCTTTTTCGTACTCACCGTACTCCTTAAGCCGTGTGTTGCCACTCGCGTCTGAGATTCACTCGGAGATAGCTACTGGAGATACCGTAGTCAGCCGTCAACAGCTTGGACAAGACTGGCCAGGCCAGGCAATCAATCAATCGGCTTACGGTTACTCTTGCAAGACACTTATATTTAAATCATCCTCTCGTAGTCAGCCGTCAACAGCTTGGACAAGACTAGCCAGGCAATCAATCAATCGGCTTACGGTTACTCTTGCAAGACACTTATATTTAAATCATCCTCTTAGCTGAAGAGACAATGTTGATCTCTATGCGCAGCAGGAGCTGAGTATGTGTGTGCAGGGAACGTCTGCAAATTGCAGGTTATTATTGAAAAGTATTTTAGTAATATTTTAAGGTAATTAATTGAGGCTTTTTGTCAACATACTTTAACAAATTAAATATTGATATATATTCTAAATGTTATTTTAAATTTTAAATGTAAATTTAAATAAAAATACAAATTGAAAATAAAGCAAATTTTTTTCAACATTTAGTTTACCAGTTTATTTGATGCTAAAATATTTTAAACGTTATGGGCTTGGCTCCATTTTTCTCGGAAGAAGAATATGTAATATTAAATCATTGGCTTTTTGTTTTTAAATGCTAATATTTCCTTTAACCTTTCAATGATCCATCCAGGGATCCAACTTGAATCAGCCACGCAGAAGAACACATTCTATTCAAGTTGACTTCTTTCAACAACAACAAGAAAAAACAAAAAGGAGCTTGTCTTTCCTCGCTGCGAGCTGTTTACACCATTAACATTTTTGCCTTCACAATCACTCGTGTGTGTATGTGTGTGTTTGTGCGTCAGGGCATGCTGCAGGTTGTCTTTTAAATAATCTGCCGGGGGATAAACTGAACGATGCACCTGGAATCCCGGAGCTCATACGAGCTCGCTGCCAAGCAAACTTTCTCCCGTCTTGGCCGCCACATTAGCGCCACGTGCGTGCGTGTGCGCGTGTCCAGGTGCGCCTTCACGCCTCTCCATGTTAATAAAGCCGGGTAGATATAGCCGTCAGCTCGCTCTGTTGATTCAGGCTGGAGGCCAAAGCGCCGCCGTATCCTGCCTCGCTGGCTGTCGGGATCCATCAACGTCCTTCCATCTGTCCCGTAGCCCCAACCCCCGCTCGCATCTGCTGGTGTGTCTGCACCGGTACCTCCGATCTGTCGCAGCTAATTCCAGCGACTTAGCTTTCCTGAGAGGCTCCGGTCGCTCGCTACATGGCAGTTAACAGATAACAAACATTCATAGCCTAGGTCGGGGCTCGGCAAACGTTAACGCTTGATGACATCCGAAATGAAGCTGTTCATATATATATATATATATATATATATATATATATATATATATATATATATATATATATATAATCAGTTGTTTGAAAGTAGATTTTGTTAACCAAAGTTGTCGCACATTATTTTCATTAAAAAGAAGCAAGCAGACCAAACCAACATCTGAATCCATCCATGTTCACAAACAGGGGCATTAAGATGAGACATCAAAGTGCTCCAGTTTGTTTTGTATACTTGTTATCTTGTTTTGAAATATCATCTTTTCATCTGGAAGGCCGTCATGTAGTTCCTGTTTACATTCTCTGGTCATCATTTAGCTTCCAGTGGTGTTTGTGTTAGCAAAGTTTGTTTCCATCTTGGTTTCGAGAAAAGAACCAGCAGACTGACCCACCGTTTGAGTCCATCCTTGTTTACATTAACACGACATTTATTTTGACTTCAGAATTCTTCAAACATTTTAGTTATTAATGTTCAGTTATTTCTTACTTGACCTGTTTTTACTTCCGAAGGCTGACAGGCCTCCATGTTTGTACAGGTCAAGCATGTAAAAACTCTGCCACTGGGTAAATTAAAATTGGATTTAGTCATTTTAATGACATTTTATGGTCCTGACATTGAAATTTATTGTTCATAACGATTTGTTAGTTTATTTTTGGGCGGCACGGTGGAAGACTGGTCATCTTGTCCAATTTACATCTTGAGGTCATGGTTCGTCTACAGCTCTGGCTCTCCTGAATGGAGTTTGCATGTTCTCCCCATGCCTGCATGCCCCCCCATTCCGAAAACATTTAGGGTAGGTTCGTTGAACACTACAAATTGTCCTTATGTGTGTTTGGGCGAGCGCATGGTTGTTCGTCTTTGTGTGCTCTGCGTTTGGCTGGCAACCAACTCAGTGTACCTCGTTTAATGCCCAAAGACGGGTGGGATAGGCTCCGGCACATCCTTGAACCCCATGAGAAAATTAATGGATGGTTGCTTTATTATTATTTTTTTTTCAAACTAATGTCAAACCAAATTATTTACTTCATTTGAATTATTTCAAAAGTGGTAAAGTCGAATAAATAAATATTAGAAAAAGAAATTAAAAAAATACACATTTTTTTAAATGTATAAAAATCTTTTTTCAATGTATAAAAATATATTATTTTATATATTATATATTAAATATATAAAAACAGAAAAAAACTAAAACAAATCACTTAGAAGTTTATATGGTAAAAAAATAATTATTGAATATATTAACATGTGAAAATAAGCATAAAGTACGTAAAAAAATAATAAGCATAAATGCACATATAAAAAATAGAATATATACAATATGTACAAAAATATTTGAAAGAAAAAGCAATTATTAGAAATAAATAAACAAAAAACTGACAAAAACTTGAATTGAATTGAAATTAAAGCTACGTAAATATAATCAACAACATTTCTAAATAAATAGATAATCTAAATAGATTAGAAAAATGATAAACAAAAATACAACATACATTTGTATGAAAATCACCCAAATATCACATTGTTCTGCCTAAAATACAAATATTTTTGTGGATTAACTGCCTTTGCTGCGCCTGATGTCACCTGTGCCTGTATAATGTAAAAGAAGATCGATATATGTATCATAAATCCAGTATCATTGTTATTTGCAACTTGAAAATGAAACACCCTTCTAAAATCTTTCACATTTTACCGATGACCCATTTCATTCCTAATCATGACAGGCGGCTACTTTTTGCCCCGTCCGCAATTGTCCCCGAGTCAAGTCCATTCAGAGAAAAAAAACATTCAAGCCAGCAGACAAACGTCAAGCCAAGTGTCGCGTTGAAGGGCGCTTGAAAGTCCACTCGAGCCGACGAGACGAGAGCCGTGTTATTCTTCAACCTTGCCTCGATGGGGGCGACGACTTCCTTCGATGGGGAGGCGGCGTCCAAGAATAAACTTGAAAGTTTCTACAATAATGTTAAGGTGCGGGGATGTGTTTGTGTGTGTCTGTGTCATGTGTATGTTTTTGTTGTTTGCATGCAGGAATTCTGGCATTGAGGAGCAATCAAAACAAGATTTATTTTATTATTACAATACACTATTGGAATACCGCTACGTGATTACTCAAAAGGTATTTCAAAACTTTGACCTGTTTTCATTGAAACTTGTATTTGTCAAATCTCAACTTTATATATTTAGAATAGAATAGAATGTCTTTATTGTCATTGTACAGCAGCGATACAATGAAATTGGGAGCACTGCTCTGATTGGTGCATATTAAATATGAACAAAAAATGAGATTAAATCAAATAGAATAGAAATAATATAGTACATATCATTTACAGCATATTTATGTATCATATGTATATATGCATAAAATGTGTACAGTAGATATATATAAATATATATATATATATATATATGTATATATATTATAATTATATCATTATAATAATATAATCATAAAATATATAATATTTATGTATTTAAAACGAATGAAACCTTAACTAAAACGAAAAATAAATCAAGGCATTTAAAACAAAACATGGCATTTAAAAGAAAAAGCATACTAGAAAAATGAACAAACCCGAATTAAAAAAAAACCTAATTGAAAAACGAAAGTCAAAACAAAAGCAAAAAATAACAATAATGAATAAACAGAACAGAATCAATAGAAGGACAACTTCCATTGGAGACCTAGGATTAAAATCAGAGCAAAAAGCGACAACAAACATTTGATTATGCAAAAATTCTTTCAATAGGCTCCAAATTGCTTCTTTTCTTCGTGTTCATCAGCCGGTTCCCCAACCGGGTGTGATCCATCTAAATAACATAGTGACACACTGTTTCCATGGACGGTGAGCAGAAGAAATACCCTTTGTATTTCTTTAAAGCAAAACAAAACATCAGATTTCGCATCAGAGTTACAAGTGGAAATTTTGATAGAAAGGGACTTTTCTTTCTGGGGGAGACGGATGAGTCTTTGGGCTTTAGCGCGTGGTCATTCAATCCTGTTCAAATGTGACTTTCTCTCCTCTGGATTTTACTGCGCTCAGCCTTTAATGCCTTTGAGTGGCTCCAGAGGATCAGAACATTCTCAGCTCTCGTCATCGACTCCACTTGGCTGACACTCTCCTCGCTTGCTCTCTACCAGATGCTGGCCTCGTGTTGCCTCCCTCTTCATATCAATCTTCCTCTTCAAGCGTTTTCCTCTTGTCATTCCTGCTCTTCGGTGTGTTTGACCTTGTCTTTTACCGTGGAGGTTTGCCTCCTACGAGAGTCAGATGTTTTTCTAGGAGCCGCTCATTGGCCCGTCCTCATTGGGTTTTTCGTCGTGTCATCAATTTAGAAGTTGTGTAGATTTTCGGTAATTCAGGTCATGTTCATCTGCAGCAGTGGGAAGGAGGCAATTGGATGTGTTTTGCTTGATGTGTCACCTTTAATCAAAATATCAGGAGAAGAGTCCACTTGCCTCCAATCGACTTTGTGGAAGCACCCTTTGCCAATATCACACTTGACACGACTTTGTCAGATGCTACCAATGGAACGCACGATAGATGCTGTGAAGTTCTTTGGACTCTTAGTGTGGAACATACCCAAAACTTGGAGATCTCTTTTGAAGGTTTAATAGTTTGCGTCTATGATTTGGCATACACATGAGATGGTAACAAGACTTTTGATGTTGTGATCTCAAGTTTCTTCTTAAAAAACATAATTTTTCTCTAGTTTTCAGAGATGGAAACTTGCCTTTACTTTGAGAGCCCGATTATTGTGTTCTCTTCTTCTTCATCTGTCCATGATCGTCGTCATAAGGTTCTCTTCGACCGGTGTCTGATCGTGCCTTTGTATCTTTAGCCCCAAGTCCAAGATTAAAACTGCAGCGGTACCTCAAGATACAAAATTAATTCGATATGGGACAGCTTTCTGATTTTTAGATGTTTTGAGTCCTGTTTCTTATAAAAATGATCAAATTTGTGGCCAGCAAAAAAAAAGGTACAAAAAACGGAAACATACCTTTCGTCAACATCAGAAAAATTGGCAAAAAAGGAGAGCAAATGATAGAAAACAAGACAGTACAAACTAAATGGTGGAAAACAATGTGAAGTCAACGGCAGAAAACAATACTATACAGTTTCTTAAAGTCTCTGAAATCTCTGGTGTCTATTTCATGGGTTGGAGGAAGGGCTGGTTTTCAACGGAAGGAGCAGAACCTTGATGAAAAAAAAATCTTCGAGGATATCATCCTCGGGGCCAGAGGCACTAAAAAACACCAGAAGACATTTTCTCTACTCGATATTTCCTCACGAGTATTTCTTGTATTTCTAACATTTCTTTCATACAGTGAATTCGCGTTACGATCCCAACCGCGGAACGGATTAATCTGGCAAATCGGGGGCTCGCTGTATTTGATGTTGGCTGTGATGGATCTTGAGTTTCTTCTCACTTTTCCACATAACGGACCTTGCCTCAACTCAGAGATCTTTGAATCTCTAGGGCCTAATGAAATTTTGATCTCTTGACAAAAAAATGTTTCCTGTATTGAATGTCATGGTTCTTCATGAGCTGGCCACACTTTTTTCTGTCTTCTATTGGTGCCTAATCTTGTCCATGATTTGGAGGCTAGGTAGTCTTCAGTAGGTTCAAAATGGTTTGTACAGGTCTTCAACCATTTCTGATCCGGAGATCTCCTTTTTTGTGACACGGATGGAGCTCTTATGAATGGACCTACATTTAGACATCTAACAAAAGACGTTACGCTTTTCTTGGACCTCGTGTTTCTTCTCAAGCCTTGAATACTTAGGTCGACGCTCTTAACTTCCTCACGTCCGACCTTGCATTCAACTCGGAGAGCTCCTGTCTCAGATGTTGGTCGACTTTCTTGTTCGCCTCCCTTTCCCCCTTCATTTGCTGTGTAAATCCCCTCTGATCCACTCACAGGAACAACTGGTCACACCTCACCCTCTTGCTCTCTCACCAAGGATATTTGTTCTTCGCTGACCTTTCTATTTTTTTTTTTATTCAGCAGTCACACTTTGCTTTTTTTCTCTTTCTTCTCTTTTTGCCCTTCCTGAGCTTTGCCCTCGAGAGTTGTGACTTCAACTTAACCAGCAATGTCACATCTCATTCAATGAAATATATATATGCCCCCCCCCTCCCCCCCCCTTCCTATTTCTCTTCAATATGTCTCCCATTTGCACAGGAAAGAAAAAGCGGAAAAAAGACGAGGAGGATTCTGATGAGACGGTGGCCAATTCCCGGGGATGACACGCGTGTTTGTGCCACACGATTGCCGTTTGCTTTTCATCTACCGGATAGATTGGGCTCTTGACCCAACACCACTACCATCCGTCCTCACCCCTCCCACGTCCCGTCTTTTGGAAGACAGTCATCCTTTCTCGTTGTTTGCTGATGGATTCCTCTGAGGAAGAGAAAAGTGTTTGTTGATTTTTTTTCATCTAAAGATTTCTCACTAAAATATAAAGAATGGGGTGGGAAATAGTTGGGGGTTATTACACAGACCCAACTACTTTGTAGTGTATATTTACGAGGCCATTACATGTACAGAAATAATAATGTCTTAGTAATGCAGTGGCCAAGGTAAATTTGGAACCCTATTTAATAAAAATGAACACAATGACATATGGGTTTCAATAGCTGCCACCATTCAGCTTGAGTGCTGTCAGTGTTTTTTTTTTCCTATTAACTTGCCTCTGCTCTCCACTGCCAGTCAGCCACGCCCCCTCATTAGCCACTCTGTTCACCTGATTGCGCAGGTGCTTCCAATAAGTAATTAGCCTCTACTTAGGCCTCTCCTGCTCACTCACACTTTGCCAGATTGTTCTTTCGTTCATATAAAAGACTCTCCAGGACTCTCACGTGATTGATCTCCCATTTTCAACTGTACATGCGTGTAAGCTCCCCGCCGTTTCATTTTTTTCTGGTAATCACCTTAGCCTTCTGTCCCTGACAGGAATTTCACCATGGTTCTTGCTGTTGCGCTGCAACATTATCGTTGTGTGAGTTTCTCTGTTCTTACCTGTTTTTCGTCGAAACCAATGAGTACTGCGGTCTGTGTTTAGGTTCTACTGCGACATTTAACCGGCAGAAAAAAAAAGTGCAGTCAAATAATAAATTTCCACTTAATTTTGAATCACCAACTTTTACGTATAATTTTTAATCAACCGTTTTATTATTTTACTTAATCTGTTGTGCAGCATGCTACTCCCCTTCCTAGAAACATATTTGAGACCAATCTATCGCCATAAATGTTGTCTGAGCTGAATTAACCTGCTGAAATGGCACGTTTGGGTCAGAATCGTTTGTTAAAATGTCATCAGTAGTAAGAGGGGCAACTATTTCAGGCTGTCAGCATCAAAGTGTCATGTCGATCACACCGGCCTATAAGGTTCACTCACGTATTGCTAGCTAGCAGCTAATTTATGCTAGAGGCAGCTGTGACAGACCCTAAGCCACTGGTAAATACTGGCGCCGTAGGTCATTAATTGTCAAAAAAAAAAAAAAAAGTCATTTGTTATCATCCTGAATTGGCGATTCAATGTGATTTCATTACAGAGTGATGTTTTTTTTTTTTAAATCCAGTACCAACAGTTGCAATAGAACAACTAATCAAGTGGTGTCATTCTACACTGCAAGAAACAGCTTCAAAATAAAAGTTTGCAAAGGCATTTGTGTTATTTGGTCAGACAAGGTTTATTTTGAAGTGGGCCTCCTCACTGTTTCCATAGTGTATTACTGTCATGCAGTAATAATAGCATAATTTTTGTCGGTGTCCGCTAATAAGCAGGTATGAGAGACAAAAACAAACAAACTCTTGAGCGCTTTAAACAAGTTACTATAATTACAAGAACTCAGTTCATCACTAAATTGGGCTCATCGGTTTTAATAATAAATCAATTGTCTCGTGACAGAACTTTAGGACCGCAGTACCATCGAGAACAAGGAACAGAATTGTTCCATGAAAACAAAAGTTCACCCTGGCACTGCATGAAGTCACAACACTGTCAAGAATTCTTGGAATTGATGTTCATCATGCCCTCAAACTAATTCTCTATTTGTGAAAGCAGCTTTCAATTAATAAAGAACAAAATAAAATAACAGTTGTGACTCTACTGACTCTGATTAAAGAATTTGCACAAATGAGCCCTGATGAGAAGCAGGTATCCTCAGCAGATGGGCTATGTTACACTGAAGCTTTTTAAGCCCACGCCATCAAACTTGAGCACTGAAGTTTGATCATTTCAAAAAGTGGATGCGAGGGCAAGCCGATACCCGCCTGCAGCTTGAAGTTTGTTTTTGTGTTTGTTTGCCACGCACTAAGATGTAATACCGCTCTAATCATCCATCTGCGTCAAAAGAACGCACAAAATCCCTCTAACAGACGCATGCGATGAGCCAAAAGCAAAGAAAACAGCACTTGGAGAAAGACCCAATCAGTATCAAATGATATTAACATAAAGTAGAAAATAAAAGAGCAGACTGTGATGACCGGTCGCCCTCTCGTCTTCCTTCTGGCCTCAACTTTATCTCGATTGCGGTGGACAAATTAAACGGAAATTTTCACCCGCCCACTCTCCACTGCTGCGTGCAACAGGCGGAACGGCACATTGTCAGCCTGTTGACACACCGTCAGTGCCTTCGAATCGCTTCGCCGTCAGAACGCATTTCCGGCCATGCAGATGAGCTCGCTTTGTGTTAACGTTTGGGTTTTGCGTGGCTGACTAAAACGTGCGTTCTTTGTCAAGCGGGAGGAGCTATGACATGTCTCAATCATGTCAGTTTTTCGGCCTAAGTTGCGATGAGGAAGAGCGGTTCACGTGGGGCTGCCATTCGGTTAGGGATTCTTCCAAGAATCGTGTTATCTTTGCCTACAAAACAGGTAACACAACTTATTAGTCAAGCAACATGGAGAGGTACATGCAAAGGCGTGTGTTAGCCATAGAGGATAACAAAAAAATCCTGTCACAACAAAGTTGAAAAGCTAGAATGTGATAAAACGTATGTTTACCATTAAAATGGACAACTGTTCTCGTGTTATA